>NC_142372.1:19832027-20067027 GCF_059441005.1 Hippichthys cyanospilos | reverse complement strand
CTCAATGGCTTCGTGGAGAAAGAAACACCCAAGGCACACCACACTGTGAAAAGACCTTATTTGCAGGTCACATACATTGCCCTAAGGAAGCCCGGTACGCTCTCTCAAACACACACGGATGTTTAAGGAGCAGGATGGTGCATTTTTTGACTGTGATGTTTTGAGCTTCTTTTTTTTACATTTTTTTTTATCAGGTATCACCACTAACGTTTGCTTGCTAGGTTGCTCCTCGTTTCACCGCCATCAAACATGTCTGTTCTGCTATCGTTATAACACACTGTCGACGAAAATTCAAGTCCCAATGAGATGTGGTAACCTATTTAGTAAACGTGTGTCTTGGTGTAATTTTGTATTAGTTTTTAAATTGAAACTAAACATAGCAGCCGGTTTTTCCTCTTTAGACAAATCTATCCCCATTGCTGAAACAGCACATCTAAGTAAGCCTCTTTTGTAAAAAACAAAAAAAGAGATCAGTAGGAACAATATTTGTGTCGTCTATGAAACTGAAAAGTAAGCCTACTGCTCTCCCCAGCAGATGTTGAGCACACAGGCACTGCTAGCTAATTTGCAGCTAATGTTTGCCCGTTGCTGCTATCAACGCTGAATCCATGGGTAAATGCTAGCAACAGGTGGCATACAAAGTAAGCATAATAGAGTTGTTTTTTGGCACCCATAAATGTCGATCGAACGTCATCTCAGAATGACAGTGTGCCTTTCATGTCGGGACTCTCGAGTGCAACACATCGGGACGGGAACAACTCCAAGATAAAACGTTGCAGAGCATTCATGTCCATACTTTATTTGATAAAGATTTATTTTGAAGTTGGCCTTCTTACCACATCTCGCAGAGCATTAACAATTGTTATTGCGATTGGCTTGACATATGTTTTTCAAGGTACTTGAATTTTTTTGAATACCCTTCTAAAAAGTATTCAATCAGGTGGACCGAATACAGTTTCGCATCATATTTTTCAGACGTGTACATGCTTGAATGTGAAAACTATGGATCATTTCCATTCCCCTTCACAAGGTGTATGAATGTTTTTTCCAACATAGTGGAATTAGCCACAGCTGTGTCAACAAGATGAGGGCAACTTGACCTCACAACCTGCTAGTATGATTAATAAAGCCACAATCAATCTTTATCCACAAATACTAAATTGTCTTTATAAAAACAAATTAGACGTTAATAGCAATCACAACACCGAAAAAGCTGACGGGGAAAGAGCCGTGGTCTATGCCGGGAAACGGTTCACGGTGAGGTTGCTGCTGCCTTATCAGTCGGCGCAATCAAATACAGAGCCCATCCATGCACAGTGAATCTCACGGTCTCGTCTCGCATGTACAGCGTGGTCCAATTATATACAGAGGACGTGCTCCCTCTGACCTTGTTTCACGACTGATTGATGAGGTGCTGCTTGGCTGCAGAAGATCAAATAACTCCTTTCTGCTCCTTGATACCAGAAGCAGGAGACACATGCAAGTGTTCATCTCAGCTTGTTTTACATGCAGAACCATGGCACCCATTTAAAGCTTGCTGTTTTTTTTTAAATCATTGCGTTATGAACGAAAAGGCAAAAATATTGATTGTTCGAATCAGGTTTTCATTTGTAGCATCTGCCTGAAAAAGTCAGAGGTGCCTAATGTGCTCCATTAGATCAGATGGTTGTGTCTTCTGCCATCCTTTCACGGATAATTTTGGCATATGGTGGGGCGGCATAACATGATTCAGCTTTGTTCATTTCCTGCCCAAAGATCATAACACACTGCTGGGTAGAATTGACGTGGTTTATTGGGCCACTGTTGCAAATGCTTCCAAATCAAACGCTTATTGTTTTTGGTCTTTTCGCTTAACACGGTCTGTTTTCCACAGTTCCTCCCCAATATGCAAAGAGGCCGGCCAACATTTACGCCCATGAGTCCATGGACATCGTGTTTGAGTGCGAAGTCACGGGTACGCCAGCCCCCACTGTGAAATGGGTCAAGAACGGCGATGCGGTCATACCGAGCGACTACTTCAAAATTATTGTAAGATTGTTTTCCCTCTTTGGTGCTAACATTCTACTCGTTGTCTGTAGTCCCATTTTTGGGGGGGCATAATTATCTACCAGCTTTGCACATCTAGATTTTGAAATATTTGCAAAATAGCATAGTCATAAAAATAAGATATTTCATAACATCATAAAGGGAATGAATGCAGAAGTACCTTTGTCCATTTTGAACTGAAAGGCGCATTTTAAACTATTTTTATCTGTTCAGGAACAGAGCTGCAGCTAATGCTTTCAAAATAATTAAATCATCTATTAAATATTTTGTTGTTTTATCGACAAATTGGTAAAAACAAATTTTAGCTTCCATTCATTCAATAAAAAAGGACATTTCAAATTGACAGTGCTGAAAATATAAAACAAATTCCGCAAATGTCTTATTTTGATTCAACACAAAGATAATAATTCTGCTTATGTTGATGACTACAGAAACCATATATTTAATGGTAAGAGGCTGAAATTCCAAGAATTGAGACAAATTTTAAATTAGATCTTGAAGCGATAAATTGATCACACAAAATGATTATTGATTAATTTGAAAAATGCTTAGTTGTCAATCATTGCAGCTCTAAATTAAATAGTTCCGACTTGTACAGCAATTATTAGAGAAATATTATTTTGGCAAACACCAATGTCGTTTATTTAAAACTGTTGTGACTTTTTTTTCAACTTTTTTTTTTAAATAATTGCACCTGCTATTATATCTCTCTTTATAACCTTCTAACCTCCTCTCTTCTTTTCTCCATGTTGATGCGTTGTGTAGAAGCAACACGATCTACAGGTTCTTGGCCTGGTCAAATCTGACGAAGGTTTCTACCAGTGTCTGGCAGAAAACGATGCAGGAAACATTCAATCCAGCGCCCAGCTCATCATTTTGGATCACGGTACGCTCCACAAACACCCACTCATGCTCAGGGCAGAATAAACCTATTAAGATGGATGATAATCAAAAATTGATTAAGCGCATTAGTTAACTCAATTTTCATGCCCGATAGGCCTAGTATCTGATCATTTTGCTCTTATGACAAAGAATAGTAGTGTTTTATTTATGGAACAGACAGGTAGACCAAAATTCTGACGTTTTTTTAATCTTACTTAACAGTGCATTTAGGGTTGGTAGTATTG
Organism: Hippichthys cyanospilos; assembly: GCF_059441005.1. Classification (NCBI taxonomy): domain Eukaryota; kingdom Metazoa; phylum Chordata; class Actinopteri; order Syngnathiformes; family Syngnathidae; genus Hippichthys; species Hippichthys cyanospilos. Next base: position 20,063,854 of record NC_142372.1, on the reverse strand, counting down.
CACATCTCTTGTACTAAAACATGCTAAAAGAGAATGAAAGCGTTACATTTTGGTTGAACTTGACTTGACAAATAATACATGAAAAGCAGCACTAAAGGGCGTATTGCAGAAATGTGGAAACTGTGGAAACAAGCTTCTGGCTGCTGCCACTTGCACACATTATAGTCGTCATTTATCTGAATATTGGCTTTAACATAAACTCTTTGCTGGAAAGATGATAGCCTCTGCGGGGCTACAGTTTAGCCATTTTTTTGCAGCTAAAGTATGCTATGCTTCTTGCTCACATACAGGGTAACCAGGCACAGCGGCACATAACATCAGTCATTCAGTAAAAGAGACTTGTGGAAAATGTATGACTGTTAGTTCTTGTGCCATTACCTCTGAACATTATCAGAAATGTAATAGAACATAAATTCAACCTCATTTGCAAGTTGATGACGTTCCAATTCTAAGCCGCGGGGCCAGTTGCAATCTCCCTGCTAAAAGGAAAACAAATAGAACAGGGCATCCTATCAGTGCTAAAACTGCAAAAAGCACAATAAAGCTCTTGTGTGCAATGAGGAGGAATAAGACACGTTTTTGTTTTTTGGAACATGAATGTTCCGTACAAGAAAGCAAGGAAGTTTGAAGTCAGCCCCAATCACAGCAAGCAATAAGGTTCTTGAATTTATTTGTTTGCAGTCGGGTCTTTCTAATGTTACGGATCCCAAAATATCCACCCCATATTGAAGCTTTCGTTTGTGTGTCTGTTGTTGAAGGACGCCCTTGTTGATACTGATTGGTCAACACAGTTTTGTGACATGCTCTTACGAATGAACCCAAGTAGGAAAGAAGAAGAAATCAAAAGTTCCTTTTTCCATGCATATTGACAGTGTTCTTGTTTATAGATAGTCTCATTACACTGCACTGCTCAGATTGCATTGCTGTACTTGAATTTTCTAGTGAGTTACACTGTTGCAGTCCTTAGACGTGGCTCACGTATCACACCCAGCTATTACTATTCAGCTTGCCCAGTCTGCAGTAGAAGCATAAATCTCATCAGAGGTTATTTCATGTATTTATTATTCTATAAGAAGCAAAGTGAGTTGTACTGCTTAGTGGAATTGTGGCTTAAGAGGGAAATAAAGAGCAGCCGGCGGCAAAAAACTTGGCCGATACTCGTTAGTGATCTTTATCTTTGCGGCTTCTCTCTTTGTTGTTCATCTGATTATCCTCACAAGTGGCTGTTTGGAATAGACAAAGGTCAGTTTTCAGCTGTAGATTCAGCTTGGTAGCTGGCGTTAATGAAAACATATGCCTTTTTGCACCATTCATGACATGAAACATGAGAGTTCAGCACAAAGTAAAGTGCATAGAATTCTAAGAACTTGAGGCCTTGTAACCAGGCGTATTTAAACCCACATATTAAACTTTTGTTCACATGGCTTTGTTAATTAAAAAACCAAACCAAAACAAAAAAAAACACTACTACACGAATCCGCATGGTTCGGTTTTATTCATTTACAATGCCACTAGGCGGCATTAGAGTCGCAGAATTCTGTCCAATTAGAAAGAAGGGGTGTCTCCTAACTCACTGGTGTCAGGAAATAGAGAGTCGAGAAATAGAGGGAAGTTGTAAATCTTCGCTAGATGCAAGGGCGGATTCGGAGGATTCGGCAAATCTCCACTTTGACCGGAATTTTTAAGACGTTCGGTTGTCTCCGGCTTGCCCTATCTGCGATATATGCCAGATAGGGCAAGCCGGAGACATTTACCAGCCATTTGCAAGGAATCCGGCACGCGTAGACTTTGCCGAAAAAACAATTGAATTCTTCTCACTTCAGCAAATATGCAACGTTTAAAGGTACATTTGTGGCCCAGGTTTTCTAAAATAGTATTCTAAATGATCCTCAACATTCCACATGTGCATTATCGGTCAGTAGTTGCAAACAGATGTGAGTCAATTAGAAACCAAATGCCAAAAGTGGACATTAAAGGTACCTAATTATGTTGTTTCACAGAGGCCCATGAGGTTTTCTGTAATGCTTCTTTTGAAGTAGTCATATTCAGACTGGTCGTCTGGTGAACATGCTTATCATATGATGTGCGTGTGTGTGTGGTTTTTTTTCTAATTGGGATACAAAGGAAGCAAGCACTTTAGGTAGCCCTTCGGTGCAATGCACATCACTGACGTGTTTTCATAAATTGGGCTGCAATCTGTGGAGGTTTCCAACGTACAGTCTGTTATGAATGGAAGGTCGTGAGAAGTGTCAGCAAAAGATTATGACATCAAATTGGACAGAATGCCAATCTCTGTTACCGCTGTTGTTTTTTTTTTTTCATTTGATTGTTTCATATTCATGCCGTAGAAGATTCTCTAATGTCATTTACTGTACTCGTGACAAATTTCCGCATCAATGTAAACTCATGTTAGGGTGCAGCTGTAGGTTAGGAACTGCCTGGACCCTCAGTATATGTATTTTAGAATATATTAGCAGCTAATTATAGTAATATAATTTATTCAAATCCAGCCTTGGTTCAGAGCAGTTGGAAAAGATCTAACTTCAATTCTGTGAAGATTTGCCAATCCTTTCCTCAGCCATTATTGCTGTATAAGCGGTATCGTCCTCAAAATGATGGGGAAGGAATTTCATCAGCTGCTGCTATTTAAGCACTTCTTGTTACATCTTATTTCAATAGTGTCCTGCAGTCTTTCACAAACAATTCTGGCCACATAATTTTGTCAAGTGTGTGTGCATGATATTCTGGCAGTTGCCAATTATAGCTTGGCGAGGAAACTGGTCATGTTTTTCAACTTTGAGGTTAGACAAAGCAGTCGTTGAAATGATTTCCGCAGATGGTATAAAGTCGAAGTCTGATCAAATGACACAGTGTTGAATTTGATACCCGTGGTTTACTGTGCAGTTTCTTTTTGCTTAGTTGTGGAAATCTAAAGCAGAGACACACTTTCAGCATTTGTGCAGTCTAAGCTATTAATAGATAATTATAGTGGTTAGTTGCATGTGTAGTCTTAAACGTACTGCAGTCAGAATTTAAAAAAGAAAGACCCTAATACAGTTGATAAATTATTTACGTTTTATCACAAAAGATGAACGTTTGAATGTCTGCATTTACCCAAAAACAAAATGAGTGGAGCCTCTTAGGGCCCCACTGTACATTCACCAATCAGACGAAATAAGTCACGAAGAGTCTGAATGTCTGTATGCAGCGTCCAATTAGTTAAACACTGTTTTTATGACATAGCTGTTGGGGGTGCATTTGGGGATGTTTTTGGTGGATTCAGCATGTTGATTTGGCATTGGACTGTCATGATATTTGATCACACTGTTTGGTATCACACTGTTTGGTGCTTAGCTAACAAATCAGTGCACGGGCATGTACAGAAAGTGACGAATGACGATAAAGTAAGAAAAAAAAAAGCCTTGATAATGTCACTTAGTTTATACATTGTCCCCTTCCGCATTTCAATGTACAATGCCTCTCTGGATGGAAGCTCGAGAAGATGACCTAATCACTAGGGTATAAGTTAGTTAGTTAGTCTGTCAAGGGCAGAAGTGTTCGCTTCACGTGGGAGTTCGTCAGGAGCAAAAAAGAAAGTGCAATGCAGATAACTTTATTTTATATCCAGCCCCTGTGAAGAGCTTGCGAGTTGTCTTTATCTAAGAATGAAGAGAAGTGACTCCTGCCACAGGTGGTATGGAGAGGTATTACTTCTCACGCTTGCGCAGAAGGTATTCAATTACCAGATTTTCGCAGCCATAAGACGCAGAGAGAGGCATACTCTTAGTTGCGGGTGGTATTTCAGTATTTAACACACACACAAGACGCATCGTGGGATGGGATCTGTACTTAGGGTACTTAGGGTACAATCAATCAGGTTCACACGGTGTTGCTTGCAAATGAAGTTCAAGCATCTTCTGGTGGGTCGCATTTGAACCTTGTCAAATTGGTGTATCTAGACCTATAGTTTGCTCTTTGCCCCCAGTTATTTTGAAATATCCTTTCATATATGGAACGTTCTGTGCCCTCAATCAAACATCTACCATAAATTGTACAATCGCTATGACACAAGCTAGCACAAAATTCAGTTTGGATAGAGCACTCAAGCTCTTTGAGCTGCATCTATTACAAGCATAATACATTCAAATGGTGAACCTACTGTAAATGCGTAACCATCCATGAAAAATGATTGAACAACATTCTGTTGCCGCTTTTGTGCAACAACAGGTTGAAGATCTTTGAAATAGATGGCTCAATATGTTTGATACCAAGTCTCTTAATCTTGCCTTGTCTTAATGGTAGCATTATTTAATTCTCCCGCTGTTAAGACGACAAACAGAAAAATGTAGTGCTCCCATCCCATCAGATGTATGATTCTCCTACAGTGAAATGGAAATGTGCCATTACTGCCACTCCTTGTAATTTCCTCCATTACTCTTTTGACAAAGTATACTAAAAAATAACCAATAGATACTGTAAGTTTGAAAATGTGACATCTTTGTTTTTTGGTTCGCTGACTTTTTGGGAGATAAATCTATGCTATTGTTAAAAATAGAATTAAATATTAAAACTGGCTGTCGTAGTGCAAACAGTAATTAATTCCACATGGACCACTTCTCCTTGAAGGGGCTTTGTATCGAACAGTCTACAGTACTGCATATTTACTGCTGTGTTTCTGAACAAACACACCACCAAGTGTGTTTGTATGAACAGTCATTTAGAATTTAGTTTTCTTCCATTTTAAGTACTTTTTTCGAATACTTTTCAATGTTATTTTTTCCGTAAAGAGAAAATAACAGAAAAACTCTTGATTGGATGTAAAATAATGACTGAAATGTCAATTACGTCAGAGTTGAAGTGCATTTTAGGGGGATCCTGTGGATTCCCGTCAAAGTCTCATACCTGTAATTTTTTTGTGGGCAACAAGTCAGACACTCCCATGAGAAAACAGTTGCCACTTTAAAGGTTGCCTTCTTTATCTTTGGATATTCATGATGTGAGAGGAAGTATTATGCGAATGTATAGTCGACAACTGCTTGACCTCTTGGGTTTAATCCAACTCTGTTTTGTAAATATTCATTACTGTATAGTCAACATGACATGTGTGGTGTAGAAAAAGTAGACTTTGCTAGGAAAGCATCAGATATAAGTGCAACCACAAACTCTGTTTCCACCAGTGTTGTGTTGATTGCACAATAACATACTTACGCATACACAAACAAGCATAGAACATTTACAGTGTTTACATTGACATTTAACTCAAACTTGGCTCTCAAATTTTGATCAGTTTTCCCCTAGAAATAAGAGAAATGCCTCCCATTAACGAGGTGATCAGAAGGAAATCGGTGATTAACTAGTTTTCCCCTGCCTACCTGCTTTAAGCACATTATAAAAAATAAAACAAAAAAATCTTTTCAAGCTATTCCTCAGCACGGTCTTACGGTTCCACACTCAAGGATTTCTTAAACCATTACATAATGTAACTTTGAGACAATGAAGATTTGCTTGCACAGTCGGTGCTAAAAAGCAAAAGAACAGAAGACATTTGAAAATGGGACATTTAAAAATAGTTCAACAAATCCATGTATTATAAAAATCAGTTCCATTAATGCTAACAACGCAGACAAAATGCCACGGATGGGCAAACAGAAATTAGCATCAGCGTTAGCGTAAATGTTACCCAAACGTCATATAGCTAACCTTCAAGAAAACTATTACTGACTACGATTACACATTGAGCAGTAAAAAAGTAGCCAATGACTTTACTCACAGGCATGTATTTGTCAGCTCTAAGGTAACGACTATTATAACAGCTATCACTCAAGTTTAATTGCGGACCTTCTCTGCTACCACTTGTATTATGTTGCAAATCTTAGAGCAGACTTTGCCGGTGCTATACAAAGGCACAAACTCTAAATTTGGTTTTGAAACCTATCAAAATGTTATCTTAATATCGTGCAAGGGGCACAACGGGGGCCCTAACAATCAATGGCGGTCGACTGCAGTGTAAACACACGCCTTAAAAAGAAATGGTTAGAAGGAGCTCACTGCTCTTTTGTCACGGTGATGGACTGCAAAAGAGGGGGCGGAAGGATATATTGGAAACTCACGCAACATAAAATGTAATGATAAGCAAAGCTGTGCAGATTTCATGAAACAAAGCAGTCAAACTATTTTTAAAAAGCACTAAGACAGGAAGCAGATGGGTCGAGCACTCCACTGCCTTTGCTCATCACCCTTATTCCCTGTTCAAATCAGGACTTTATAATGGGAGGCTCAGAGATCCTTTCCTCCAGCTTGACTATCACTGAATAAAAGCTCAAGCCTCCCCTGGGAATACTGTGCACTCCATCATCTGCCAGCAGGGTCACTGCTGGGCCAGCAGGAGGCTAACGCTTAGTGCTGCCAACGTGTGAACATGCCGGCGCAGCGTACACCGGTCAGATGCCATCAAATGTGCAACTTCAGCACTAGACGCTAGTGTCAATATGAGATGGTTAGAAACATGTCAAATTCTGCTGGGACACTGCAATATGCACACAAGTCACAGCGGGTACAGCTGGGAATATCAAGGGCTTCATACTCTGACTGGCATACTGTCTATTTAACTCAAATCAACTTTGTTTATAGAGCACCTTCAAAACACACATGTAAGATAGCAATTGGACATATTAAAATTTAGGTGAGCACCGCTATCAGATTAATGGCGATCAGTCGATTACAGCCAGAGTAAATCCATCGTTGAATAATACATTCTTGCGTTACTCTCGATTTTAATCTCTATGATTTTGTATGGTCATAAGATCCGCTTTTATGCCTCAAGCTTCTTGGAGATTTGAAAAAAAAAGGTCAGTCACACACTGATTGCCTGTCATTGTGTTTGGCATAGCCTGATAGGGCCCTGTTGCAGGTGGACGGGTAGAAGGAAGACATAAACATGGAAGAGCGTCTGAGAGTTGTCCGTTCGATTAAATTTAAACGCCCGACGGAAATTTTAACAAAAGTATACTGATATGCATTCTTTGTAAGAAGGATGTTGCTTGCCACAGAAGCCGTTCAAGTTTAGTCTACCCCATAAACGCAAAGCGTCCTGCCGTCACTGCAGCCATAGTTAAAAATGGCAACAAAACAAAAATGTGGAGAGCCAAAGCAAAGCTCATATTCGAATTAAGCTCTCAACACTCCATGTTTTAGCAAGGCGTCATGGGGAGAAGTATGAGTAAATGTCACCCATGTTACATGACCCTAACTTGAATACAGATGTTCCATGGACTACATAAAACAGAAGAAACTCAGATGCAACAAAGAGCTTCAGTTTTGGTTATAGTTTTCCTAGTTTAACTGTCGTGGATGACATGAGTACAATGTGTTTTATTGATGGTAGAAAGTATGAAACGGATATGATGCCTATTTGCAACATCACATCTGTACATCACAGTCTCAATCGAGGCTAACGCAAGTAGCATAACCCGTTTTGCTAAGGCACGTAAACGGAAGCACTCAGAATGTTTCAGAAGCCCACGTTTGGACATAATCCGACTTTAACCCAAATATTGACTGTGCGTACGTGTTAACTAATGCTAAAACTCATGCTGCCTCATAAAGCAGCAAATATGTGTTTTTTAGGTATACTTAACCATTAAAATGCAAGGCTTTTCACTACAACCTTAATCTCGTCAACTATTTAGTGAAGAAGGCATTATTATACCTTTGGTGGGAATTCTGTATGTGCTTACTGGCCTTCATTCACTAATTCACAAGCTCCAAAGGTCAGTCAAACTCAAATCATGATTTTAACGAGTCAAAAGATGAGACCACTGTTAGCACTTAGCAAAGACTAATAAGGTGCACCTGATGGTCTAAACTGCTTCAAAAATGCACCTGAATCTAGCTCAACCAATAAGCATTGCTTCAAACTAATAGTTTACTTAGGACAGTGCTGCTTTTTATTATTATTTTATTTCTAGTTATGAGTAGACATTTTAAAAGAAAGTCTTATAATACATTCAGTTGAAGTGAAAATGTCATCCCGTTATATATGCTCATCATGTGGCGTGATTAGTGTGCGCGTGCGTGTGGGCGTTGCCGTGTGTGTTCATCGTAGACCTTTAACTCTAAATTGATTGTGGAGAGGAAGAAATCATCTGCTACCAAACTGTTGAGCCTGTAGTGGCTTGTCCTTCACAGATGCCGCTCACGCTGAGTGTATATTTGTGCATTTAAAGCATCTGTTTCCTTGGTGAACTTTTCAATGCGTTGTATTCATTCAAGCGTGGAGAATAGCTTTGCTTTATTCATAAACGGCCTGTCATCTAAGTGCTAACTGAAATGTTACGGGTGCCAATTTTGCTGTTATTTTGCCCCGGAATGAGAAAAAAAACAACAACTCAAATAGCCTTGGGTGCCTGCGTCAGTGCTGTTTTTTGAAGGTCAGTCTTGTTATAAATACCGGTTTATGCCTGACAGCTTGCACCTGCATGGGACTTTTGTTTTTGTTTTGTACTCCTTTCAACATTTGCCCTTATTGCTCACTTACGCTGTCCTCCAACATGCAGTCATCCAGGATGCCAAGCTAACAATTTTGGATGTGCTAAGTCCTCCGGGCACGCTAATTAAGGTAGCTAACCACTTTCCTTTCACGCCCTTTCCTTAGCGGCAGGCGGATGACCCCTGCGAGCGGCGCCACCAAAGCTTTTATGTTTCCTGTTAGCACCCATCCGCTCGGTCTCCGTTGTACCTCCCAGTTTCCAGAAGCTAAAAATAGATCAGGGAGAAACATCATTGTAGGACACCATACTGTCTGGTGGTGGAGTGGTATTGACACTTCTCAGTAGTTCTCATTCACACCTGTGTATTCAACACACCCTATGCTTTATGTTTCAACTGGAAATTAAATTAAAGTGGTAACGCTGTTACGCGTCATCAATTTGCAGATGCAAATACAATTGTGTGTGGTTCGTCCTAAGTCCATCTCCCTCTGTCCCCAGACACTTGCGGACACCTTATTTGGAATAACTCATATATATGTACCTGTACATCAAGTGAGTCTTGACGTTTTGCTTATGTATTAACTTTTAACGTTTTTACTGCAAAGTTTAGAAACAGGTGGTTAGTTAGGCAAAGTAACCATGAGCCAGTGTAATTAAAATGATTGACAGGTTAAAAAAAAAGAAAATGCAGTACAATATTGTCCATACTTTCCCGCTAGTCTAAACACAACATTCTGGAAATGGAAGTCTTCTGACTAATGGAGTAGTACCTGTGATAAGTTGCCTGAGGATAACCAGGGTTGGCTCCATCATGCCCGTGACCCTCGTAAGGATTAGTGATTTAGATAATGAATGGACGGATTACTGTACATTTCGGAATATTAGCCACTAGTTTTGTTCTTGACATTTGAACCCTGGAGTTTAGTTCAGTGTGACAAATTTGCTGTATTTTTGCTTGCCGCCAGGGGGTAATCTCCCGGTAAATGAAGGAAGATGGAACAAGACACTATGATAATAGTGTTTGAACTTTTACTCACCACCAGGGGGCACTATCCACTAGTAAACACACATCAGGCATGTTGTTTTTGTGTTGGCTCAGTAATTTAATAGCTTGTGAAACAATGTTATATTTTAGTTGGTCATCATATAATTAGAACAACCCAAAAAATACCTCCCTACCTACCATAAAAATTGCAGTGTTGTACAAAAACAAACATGACAAATCCATAAAGATTTAAGCATACCACACGGTTCTTGGTTGTACTGGTAGGCAAAAAGTTGTCTCATTCATTCATCTTGTGCTCCCTCCATGTAAAAGTCTGTTGCTCCAAGGTAGAAAGACCAATGCAAACGGCGAAGTGTGTCTCCTAGCAGCTCAAGCTCGGGTAGGAGGCTCTGGAGATGAGCAGCATCATTGGATGTTTTGATGCGCTCGAAAGGCAGGCAAGCCCAAGGGGCCTTGCTTTCCTTTCGCAGCCAGCCTTTGGCATTTACATTGTTTACCATATCTGTACATCTTCATTTACATGCCCCAAAGAGGGCCAGCGTGATATTGCATACATGTTTCTGGAGGTGATGTGTATTTGTGTGACAGCTTTTGTTGAAGTGAGACAAAGAAGAAGAAAAAACACATTGACTCACGAGTAGTGCATGGACCATGACTGTGTGCATGGGAAGGTGTACTGTGATGTGTATCTGATTCACCCGCACCTCCCCCCCGTCTTTGGTACCTATTGGGATGTTGTCAATCTCTGAACATACAACATGCAAGTGTACACATCCCGATCTGTTTAGCTCTGTGGGATATAAGTTGTCACTGTTTATAGAAACCATATTACCCTCGAGTTAGATCCAGGGGGTCTAATACAAACAGATTCATGGTCATGCTTTCCTTGAATCCTCACTGCTGTGGCATTGAAAAAGAGGCTTCAAATAAAAGGACGGCAGCTGGATTTCTGAGGAAAAAAAACTGTTTTGATTGCTGCATGGCAAAATATATTTATTTGCAAGTAAATGTAACCTCTTTATGCATGTGTTGATTTATCACATCAGATCACATTTTGTACTCACCTTAAAAGGAAAGCTTACTGACAAAACGTCCTTCTGTGACCCACACCAAATACTGTACTTGAGGTTGGCATATTTTCAACTCTTTCTTCGTGACTATATCGAGGTAGTCACATTCCTATAGTGCCGTATGATCATAATCCTAAAAAAGATTGACAGTGTTCCTCACGTCTTGTGGTGATGGGGACTGAAACACAACTTTACAAGTAATTGTTATACGGCTATAGACTATAGTTATTACAAGTTTAGAGTAGCTCATAGATGCCACAAGACGGGGTACTTTGTCTCTTCTAATGGACAGAAGAATAGCCTGTCTAAATGAATGTTTCGCCTCATCTCAACATAGTTCTTTGACTCGGATAGAGCTAAACAAAACTAAATGAAGCCATACAGAGCAATGTGTTTTTATTAGACAGGAATATGGATTGTACAAGCACAGCAAACAGATGAGAATTTTAAGTTAAGGGTGGGTGTCTGAACTTGGTCCTCGAGGGCCGGTATCCTGCATGTTTCCCCTCCACAACTGATTCCAATGATAAGGTTCATCATCAGGGTTCTGCTGAGTTTGCTGGTTAGCTGATCATTTCAATCTGGTGTGTCTGGGAAAGAAACCTGGAAAATATACAGGATACCGGTCCTCGAAGCTCGGATTTGGACACGCCTGATTTCATTGGATGATGACGTTTGATAACAAATAATCTTTGAAAAGATTAAAGACCGGTGAGCAAGTACATCTCACATGCGGAGGTTGAGAGTTTGCTTCCCACTCTGCTCTTCCATGTGTGGAGTTTGCATGTTTTCCCCATGCCTGCGTGGGTTATCTCCACGTATTCCAGTTTTCTTATGACTCTTAAATGGCCTTAGGTGTGTTTGTGAGTGTTTTTGTGTGCCCTAAATTTGACTGGGAGCCTATTGAGGGTGTCTCCTACCTACTGCCCAAAGACAGCTGGGATAGGCTCCAGAACGTCTGCGGCCATTGTGAAGATAAGGGGTTAAGATAATCGATGAATGGATTAGTTGTTTAGATGATAGATGGATTTCTCACAGCTTGATAAGGAGACTACTTGTTTGCATATTTACTTGCTCCACCTTCCATCCAATACTGGTCTAACGCTGTCAAAGAACCCTAGAAAAAAATGGGAACTGGAAGAAAAACATGTTGCAATTCTGTGGGGATTTGTACTTCTTGAAAGGAACTGAACAAAACACACTTGGTTAGCCATTTATTCTTGGACACAACCATCTGCAATTGCCTCTCTTTGTGGTCCACTCATTTGCTGAATTTTTATTCTGCGGCTCGGTTGTCATGAATAGCCAGATCAGATTTAGGCAGTTGTGAAAATGAGCCGTTGCGGAAAAGAGCCGCGGTCGTCAGACGTTGCTCCCAGCCACCAATAATTTTCCACAACATTTACCTCAGAACCATTAAAGCAATTAACGGGGTATTGTTTTTGCCTGGCCACTTTATTGTACCCTTAAATTGAATTGAACTCTCAGCACAAAAGGAACCATTCTTGTACCTGATTGAAGTGCAGGCACTGTTTCCAATAACACTTTCTGCTTAACAGATTCACATTGTCCCTATTTAAAATTCTAAATGTTTTCTTTTTAAAATGCTGACATTTCAGCATTTTCCCAAATAAATTCCCATGCAAAGTCCCTCTTCATTTTCAATGACACGAACAACAAAACAGATTCACATTGCTCCCATTTTAAATTCTGAATGTTCAGCTTGTTCAGTTTCCCTAGGAAATTAATATCAACATACCAAATTATCACACCTCACAGAGGATTCTACATTCATTCCCACTTTCAATACCTCATTCTACTATATGTCATTCAATATTATTCCATGTTTTTCTATTTCTCTGAATCATTCAAAATTATTTCAAGTTTCAAGATTTTCTTTGCCAGCATTTCAACTTTCCAATGTAATTCCTCCAGAAATTGCAAATGTTGAGATTGCGATTTTTATTTATTATTTTTTATCAGAGATGGGATTCTTGTTGCAAAAAGATGGAAAAGCACAAATAAAGTGTTGCTCTGTTCATTTTTTCATAACACATTCCATGACATGTCTATATAAATGAAAAAACTTGAAATGTTTTATAATTACATTACAACATGTAATTCCAAACATTTTTTTTATTTAGAATTTTATTTACTGCAATAATACTTGGACTTAAGTTTTCAAATTATGATGATGATGCTATCAATATTATTATTTTTATTATTATTTTAATAATAAAATAAAACATATTTTTAGTAACAATCATAATAAATTATAAAAAAGGAAAAAAATAAACTGGAAAAAATAATTACGTGCACATCTAGGCACCCCCTTTGTTATGAAGCCTCGACATCACTCTGATGCCACCCGTTACCTTCAAAAGTAACAAAACGGGTAAAAGCCAAGTGAGTCAATCAAAACTTTCACAAGGCACCGTAAAGCTATGCGCTGCTTCAGTATAAGCCGCACTGCTTTTTGACGACATTGTGCATTCCTTTTGTCAGATCTAAGTCCATGACTGGAATCGACCATCATAGTCATGCAGGAGTTGCTTCTACTAAGTTATATAGTAACCATTATCAAAGATAATTAAAAATGGCAGCTTATCCTAAGATTTGTTTTATCTTTTGCAAGAACCTGGCATGTTTTGCTGCATTTGCCCTTATTGGCCCCAGTCCTGTGTGTGGCTCTGGCAGATATGAATGCCTACTTTTCGTTGGAGCCTGAGTGATTCTCTTATCTGTGCACTCAGACCGTTTGATGAAGTGCTTGGCTTATTTTAAGAGTCCCACACAGGGATGCTGCCAGTTATTCGGGGCTTGATAAATAAATAAATAAATAAATATATATATATATATCCATTCAGCGGCTACGCTCGTAACTCGAATTGCTCGTATGACGGGCAATCCAAACTATGTTAATTAGTGAATGCGTGCAACGCGTGCAAAAACCTTAGGTAAAAACATCACAACTTTATACACATATTAAAAATTAGTAACAATCTACTGTACGGTTAAATTAACATAAATATACAAAGGAAAAATGGCATTTACCTTTGGGGCGACGTGACTTGAGCTGGGTGGAGGCGAAGGGGAGCTGAGACCAACCCGCAGAATTTATTGATTTATTTTCTTAAACAAGAACTTTTCTCAAACTAGAACATATCACCGGTGATTTCCTTCTCTTTAATCCATAATAGAAGAAGCCTCTCCATTTTGTCGATCGAGGTCCGTCTCCCGGCAAGGAAAGTCTTGCCCTTAGAAGATTGCCGAGCGGTTACGGCCATACTCACGAGCAAGTTTAACCATGCGTGCGCCTCCTTCGTATTTTTTTATTATCTCCTGTTTGGTTTCTATTGTCATCATCCTCTTACTTCTTCCTTTACCGCCACTCGCAATTTTAGAAGCCATGTCTAACGGATAAAGTTTACAAAGTCTTCACAACATTCCTTCCTTCCGTTTTTGACTGATTTTCTCTCCTTCCTTCCATCCCGACCAGCTGTGCCATCAAGCTAAATAAAGGCGTTCGGTCAATAGCATATCGGCATTTCTGTGATTGATGTGACACCGTGACTGAGACAGTGACTGTGACATTATAAGAGCAATAGCGTTCAGCGTTACCGCGACCAGCGTGAACATTTGATTTTGTTGATGCAGCAAAGCGAAAATAATTGTACAAATACATTGACCGGCATGTCAGATTGTTCGTAAGACGAAAGGATTGTGCGTGTGTGTATAATATATATATATATATATATATATATATATATATATATATATATATATATATATATATATATATATATATATATATATATATATATATTACTTTGGGCCTTACTGCTGCCCCTAAAATAACTATTTTCTAAGTCCAATGTCAGTCATGAGCCCTTGGAATCTTCATCACTTTTCTCCGTTTTACGATGCCCCGTGTCACATCTCCGGAAAATACCAGAAGGCTATTAGACAAGTCCGAAATTGTTAAAAGTTGAACTTGTAAAGCTTTTAAATGGATTCTATCAGAAGTTGGCTTTATTTTTATCACATTATTTTTACTATGGTCTAGTGTCCCTCGCAGCCCTCAAATTTATTACAAGATATTTAACACAAACCTTTGGCAAACAGCCTACAGGAGCAGCTGTGAACTAGTGTTTAAGAATGACACCTGTGACCAAAGGGCTGGAAGTCCAGAATATTACTCACAGTTCACCTTGCTCCCTACCACTGCTCCAATATGTCGTTGACTCTAATAGTGTTCTTTTTTTTTAACTTGAGCTCCAGTTCCACATTCTATTCATATTAAGACAAATGCTTCACTGTACTGGTCTTTGTCCCACTTGTCTTATGTGTTGGTGGCCCAGATATATTATGCAGGTCTGAAGTAACCTTCCTCATTAAAGCCCTAATGCCGCCTATTCATTACCTTCAGCACAATGACTAATGATACAATTAATCAGCTATGAATGGAGCTTGGCAATTGCGGTAGGACGCTGACATTTCCTGACTGTAACAACCTCGAGCCTACATGTTCAAGACAGATTGGACAGACAAACACTGGTTACTCTGCTGCATGTCTGTTATTTGCAGATGACGTGAAAATTGAAGCGTCATTAGTGTCTTGACTTAGCCTGTGATGCTCTATGCACCCTTTTGGGCTTATTCGTGGTGCGAAGACCCATTTTTTGGTGATAACACTTGAATGGATCACTCCATTTTAAACGTAAAAAAAATCACAGCATAAATGCTAGTATTCTTCTTCATTGAAAATATTCGTTTTTTCCCCCAAATTCTCAATATATATGTATGTATATATATTTGAAAAAATATCATTCATATCTCATATCTTTCAATATCATTCAAAATGATATCAAATGTCAATATATCCTCCATAAACTTTTCACTGGTGAAGAACTATACCGCAATGTCCTTTACTTGTGACATTATTGCTCCATGTTATCTTTGTAGTTTGAGTATACAGTTGACCCGGCATAGCTGCCATTAGAACTTTGAAATTTGCATATTCGCATTATTTTTTCCAGTATCTGTTAATATTTTTTCTAAGGGGGGGCCGTACCACTTTCACAGAAATTATAGTTCGAATTAAGTTCCACTACCACCTTTTCAGTGGGCGTCAATTGCATCGGGATTTTTATTATTTGTAGGCTAGCTTGGTCCCTATGCCCCATGAATTGTGGGGGTCCACTGTAGATGTGCTGGTAAAGAGGGTTAATCACTGTGTGTGCGCATGTGTAGATGAGCATTTACTTTGAAGGAAAAAAGCTGCACATCTTTCACACTTGTGGTTTAAATAAATCCAAGTGGTAAACAAACCATCGAAAGGCAAACGAGTGGTTTTGCCCCGATGGAGCGACAGATGAATAAGCCAGCGCTCACTCGCATTTCAACACGCATTTCAATGTCTGTCAATAACGCAAGGTACACTCGAAATGTTACTTCGGTGTATTTGAATTTTGTTCCCATCGCTTCCCCTGACCTGCACGCAAATGGAAATATGTTGTGTGCACTGACATTCCTTTCCATAAGGTTTGGTCCGGGCCACTCGCCAAGCAAATGGAAAGAAGATCTTGCCGTGTCGTGCCACAGATTGTTCTCCCCGCCCCCTTTTCCCTCCCAAACCCTGATCAAATTAAATAAATCACTTGAATGTCTGCGGCCAGGCGGTGGAATAAGATGGAAAAGTGTTTGAAAGCATCATTTAGCATGTCTTGAGAGAGCACTTTGCCTTCAAAATGAACTTCCGTCTCAACATGCAAATGGGGCTTATCTCAACCTTAGCTCTAAAAAAGCCATTAAGGTTCTGTTCTAAATGATGAAGACTTCCTGACTAATTGGCGTTGGATGTCATGTGCAATTTAGAGTTGTGTTATAGAAAGCATGTGTAGTATCCCCCTTGTATTGTGCTTTGTCAGTGTAGTAGAGCTGTTTTAGTTGTTTTCTTGTGACACCAGACGTCTTTTTTGTTACGTTGTTGTTATTTTGTTTTTTCTTCTGTTTTTGTTTCCTTTCTTTCTTTCTTTCGTTTCACCGTCATTTGCATTCCACCTCCTTTTCCGCTCCCCTCCAAACTGTTCTCTTTTTCTGGGCAATATTTCTGCCATTTCCACACCCCATGCTGTCTCCGTTTCCCCTGTATTCCCTCACCCTTTCCCCGCCCACCTCCTCTTCCCCACCCCAAGATGTAGCTCTCCCCCCTCTCCCTCCCCCCTCACTGACTCCTAACACTACTGACCATGTAACGCCAGGATCCGGGGGTGTAGCTGGTCCAACAGGACCCACTCCCTCCGCCCCCCGCGACGTCGTGGCTTCTCTGGTTTCCACCCGTTTCATCAAGCTCACCTGGCGCCCGCCGGCTGAACCGCATGGAGACGAGCTAACCTACTCTGTTTTCTACAGCCAGGAAGGCACGAGCAGGTAATACACTGTCTACATTGTGATTGTGCCATGGGCGTGCTCCTCTGTGGGGGACCGCCGAGTGCATTCCTCAGCTTCGGGCCATTCCGAAAGGATCTCATTAAAGTAGTTAAAGCGCTTTTGAAAGCGCTATGTGTTTATTAATTAAAGCTAATTATTTCCTCTAAAGGGTTTTCATTGAGATTAACAAACACCGAGCATCGAAAAGCCCATTTCTGACACAATGCAGACTTCTTATGCATATTATCCAGAACATTCAAAGGCGAATTCAAGGAGCTAAAAGCAACTTTTACATTCCGATGTGGAGTTTGACTCTTTCGCTAGACAAGTTCAATCATTTCTTCATACTAGATATACTAACCTCTAAAGATTTGGGCTTTTGCCTGTTATTTTCCCTGAATGTTAATGCAAAGCTCAACAAGACATTTTTAGACAATTTAGGTTTTGTAGCAACAGCGTGGAGAAGGATGTTCTCTGCTCCACCATGACTGAGCTTCAGCTTTCAAATGAAGTTCCATAAAGTCTTGCTTGGATCATTCTGTTAGGAAAGCACTTGAGAGTCTTAAGTTCAAACCCCCTCAAGTGACTGTATGCCAGAAAGTCGCAGTGTTGCCCTCCAAAATCATATAAAAATTCTTCCAAGGCAAGAGTAGAAGCTGTTACCGTTGAAAAGGGGGATTTAGCATCCTTTTCTTTCTCCTTTTTTCACGCCTCGGGATGCGATGGCCAAATATCCCAATACTTCAATGTATGAACACTCAACCCTATTTTATCTTAGTTCAGTATTCATTTATTTATATTTCATAGTCAATATTTAAGGCATTCTATGCATATTATAACTCATCCTAGTTCTTTAGTCCTAATTCTTCAAAACAAAACAGAAGAGGTTTTTTTTTTTTTTTTTTAAATGACGAGCTACCAGTAAATTGCCCTTTTATCAGACTCCTAGGCTGGTTAAATGTATTAATGACAAAAGCCATCCGGTTGCCTTCTGCCAGAGTAAATGAACGAATTGCAGTAATTTTGAATTTCGAACCGATCCTTGTGTGAATGTGCAGTTACTCATGTTTATCATTTGAAACTAGAAACTAATTTCTGCAAATGCAACAGTGTTACGGCTGATGTGTGTGTCTGTTTATTTGTGTCCACATCAGGGAGCGAGTTGTAAATACAAGTCGACCGGGGGAGTTGCAGGTCACCATCCAGAATCTGATGCCAGACACCAAATATCGCTTTAGGGTTGTGGCCCACAACGTCAACGGCCAAGGTGAAAGCTCTGCCGGGCTGAAGGTGGCCACCCAGGCTGAAGGTGAGGAAAACACATGTCCACCTACATGTGCACACACCGCACTCCTGTGCGGTTCATCTATGTGCTCAGTAAACAGGATGCGTAAACAAAAAGGAAACACCAGCTAGTTTGTTGGAAACCTGCACGTATAAGCTCACAGAGGAAAACAGGATGCACTCAAAAGAAGCACACAAATGTGCAAATAAACCCTCACCCATGCAAATATTCACTGCCGTACATAAACACAGGCTTCAAACGGGCTCCCACCGCTGAACACGCTCACACAAAGCCAAGTCTTCTTAAGCTCGACCACCCAACAACGCACCAGAGAATTGTCGAATTTTCTACTTATGAGCTTGCCCTTGTTTACCCTGGAGCATTTCTCAAGTCTTTTTGTGTGCGTGCGCGCCGTGCGCTTCACGCAAGTAACATTTTATGTTCAGAAGTACAACCAAAAAAATGTCCTCTTGCTTCGGAGTTTTTCATTAAAATGTTTTGACTCAAAGAGACTTATGAATCATAAAGGAAAGAAGATGGGACTTAGTGGGGCTTTCTTCTCTATTTGTGTGCGAAAGTGTCAGCTTCTCACCTTCAGCACTCGTGCGCACACTCTTATCTCCATGTATAAAAGAGGTGTGAATGGAATTTCCCTACAACTGCCTGGACTGATGTCCCTTTGCTCCTGGCAGCCTTTCACTCACTGCCACTTTCTCCTTCAGTCACTCTCTTTCTACTCGTGTCCTTGTTTAGAGGGCAGGCAGATGTATCAACAGACTTTTAGTGCCAGTGGGATCATACTTGTCCATTGGGGGGGAGGATACCGTCTTGCTTTTCCAGCTTTACCTGAACACTATATTTCTGTCTCTTGTGAGGCCTTGGGTTCAAATTGGAGCTTAAACCTTTTATCTGGTTGCCTACAGCATACTGTAGCTTTTCAGAGACCGGCTTAACATGATGCAGACGTTTTCAGACTATATGCACACTGATAAATGGCAGCCTGTCTTTCCTGTCAAGAATATATCCAGCAAAGCTTTCCATAAAGTATGAAGGCGTGTGTTGGCACACAAAGCTTACAAGCCCTTAGACTTCAAATCCAAAGTACTTCTAAGCACAAATAGCAGGTGCCAGACCTGTCACCAGAACTCAGTCATTAAGTGTCTGTAACAAGCAAACTGCACTTTTTGCAGCTTTTAATTCATGCATCTCTGAGCATTCCTGCTCATTGCCGCGCTCCCAGTACTGATCAGGGAAAACGACAGCGTACTCAGACTTCTCAAGTTGGTATCGTCACTAATTGAGTAGTGCCCCCATACCGCCCAAACAGACTCAACCACACATATGTGCACGTGAATAGCCTGGTCCCGATGAGTCCAGCACTGATCAATCGGCCACCAATCATGAGATTTTCTTGCCTCATCAATGCATTTCATGCATCTCATACTTTGTGTCTGGAGCATCCACTCCCCCTTTCCTTAAGACTGCACGGGTGCTCAGCAGACCAAACAAGCATGCATCAATCACCATTTTTCCTGTTTTTTAATAATGCAGATGATACATATAGTCAGTCACGTGTAGGTGTTGAATCCCGTGTGCTTGACTAATTAGTCAAGCATGTGCCCTGCCTGTCAGTCTAAGTTAGTTGAGATAAACTCCATTTTTTGTTTCTGTGACCCTGAATAGGATTAGTGGATGGATGCTCATTATGTTACTTTGCCCTGCAGCTTAACTTGAAGTAGTGTACTCTAATTCCTGAAGTAGGTTGTTATGGGAATAGAAACCTAGACCGGTTCTTGTAAGTGGGCATTTATTTCTCAATCGCGAGCATTCCAAATCCTGATGTCATCTGTCATTTGCCCCTCAGTCCAAGTTCCCGGTCCGGCCCCGAATCTGCAGGCGTCATCGAATACACCGACCTCCGTCACTCTGAGTTGGGACAAACCCCTCACGGGCAATGGAGAGATCCTGACCTACAAGCTGTACTACATAGACAAAAGCATTGGAAATGAACAGGTTGGTCACACTGGCGGAGTTACGTTTCTGTGAAAGATGGCAAACTACTGGCCTGCCTCAATTTACAACACGGGTTTGTTCCTATGGCACTGAGGTAGCCTAAATTTGTGATGAAATTAGCCGTAATTTTTCACCAACCTTAATTATGAAAACAAATGTATGAAAAATACACCTTGGCCATGAACATAAAGCAATCAAATGAAAATGAGTTTACTCACTAATTGAGGTAATGGTAGTACGGTGTGCAAATGAGTTAGGTTTGCGCTGCTGTCTGGATTGTCATAAGCTAAGGATAAGATAAGGATGTCACTCAATGTTAACATCACATTTCCTCAGGGTTGAGGTAATAAACAATCACAGCTCAAATGTTTTCCAGATTAGGTCATGTGGTGTTTGCGTGCTGGTCATGTCACATCCACAAGCTGAGCTGTGAACGGTACTTAACTGAGTGCCGAGCAATTGGGATGCCAGTTGATATCAAGTGGCAAAATGGCCGCCCCCAGAGATGGATAATAACAGAGGGATTCTGCTGCTCAATTCATATTTCACAAATACAATATTCATCTTAACTGTGCTTGGATCTCTAGTGTTGCATAGAAGCTATTATTGTCAAATAGAATTTGGGGTTTTGAGCTCCTCTTTAAAAATAGTGTTGAATGTGCTATGTTCTACTTAAAAATAAGTAAATAAATCAATATTTTTAAAAAAATGAAAGACTGGGTAAATAAATCAATATTTAAAAAAAAATGAAAGACTCATTAACCAACACAACTGCTAAGTATTCTATATGTTTGCTAATGTACAAAGCACCTGTTGATAAACTTCTTATATTTACATATCTTGTATATAATATATTCTATATATTAATTGTACTGACCGGTTTACTAATTACACCGTTAAAGCCCAGGGTTACTGTCATAATGCCAAAGGTCCTGTTCAGTTAAGTTTGGCATCTTTTTTTTTTGCAGGTAACTGTTTCACAAGAGTATAATTCGGAAGGTTAGATATTTATTCAGCCCCAGCAGCTGCCGCCTGCAAGCCAGTGAGGCGTTAAAAAGCCTTTAATATGATAATGAATGATACGTCATCCAGTGCATTGAGTAATGATGCCTCAGCTCCCTGGAGGAGAGAGCTTGAGAAGAGCTGGTAAAAACGGAGAAGCGGAGAAAGCTGCAGAAAAATGACCTCTAACAGTAGTACTGTATCTACAAAAGTAAAGGCCGGCATACTGTATTCTATAATGCATCTGCATCTATTCAGTTCCTATTTATAGATAATAATCACACCCAAATGATGAAGTTATAATTAGACTTCTTTGGATGCATTGTTAGGTTTAACAAACTAAGAAGCATATGCAAATGAGTTTCAAGTAATTTAGGACATGCTGATTGGCCTAGTTAGTGAAGCGAAATTTATGCTGCACTTTTATGGTTTGATCTTAGATAGATAAGATAATGCTTTAGTTCCGTCACTTTTGGAAAACCTGAATGTTACAGCCGTGACAGTGTAATGGTAAAGATAAAAAGTCCCCTAGGCTCGAATTTGTGAAGAAAACAAATTACGTTGTGCAAATGAAATCGCTAAACCCACAGTGCGTTTGCTCATATGCATTGATTTACTTTCAGTACAATGTTCTAAATGTGTCTCTCGTGCTTTTCAAGACGCCCCTCACACGCTTTTCTATCCGTCTTCCAGGATGTTGACGTTGATGGTCAGTCGTACACCATGACCGGGTTGAAGAAGAACACGCAGTACAGTTTTCGTGTGGTGGCCAACAATAAGCACGGTCCAGGTGTCTCCACTGACGACATTATGGTCCGCACGCTGTCTGATGGTCAGTCAATGCCAATTTGTACCGGGAACATATTTGGTTACCTTCAAACAAGTAACATGTTAGAGACAACTCTCAATATGGTGCTGTTGTACTTCACTGACAGTCGGTCAAAACTAAGAATTGTTAAAGTTGTAAAAGCAGCCATTGCCATGCAGTCAGTGTATTGATTTTTTTTTTTTGGAGTGAGTGACAGTTTTCCTCGATGCTAATATAGTTGTCTTCTCCCTTGCAGTGCCAAGTGCTCCTCCTCAAAATTTCACCCTTGAGGTGCAAAATTCAAAGGTAAGCCATCCTTTTAAGGGTTTTTATCTTTATTTTCTCTTAGAGCGAGCTGCTCTTTTTCTGAAAAATAGATTCCCTGCCAACACGCCAGTGCTCTGTGTGTGTGTGTGAGTATGTGCTTGTGCGACGAGATGCATGACATAGACTTGCAGACTCGACGGGTTAAGAGAATGCGTGAACCCTTATCGATCGCCTCATCAGTAGCGGACTTGGCTGTCAGATGTTTTTTTTTTTTTGTACCACATTTGATCAGTACTCTTTCAGATAAAGGAATGCTGCTGAAGGGGTATGCAAGTCTCACATATTGTGGACAAACAATACAGGAGGATTCAAAAGGATGCATTGAAATGCTAATATACGACACTGTTACATATAATCCCGTCCCGCGATCCGTCGGAACCTATGAAAACCTATAATCGGCGGCCAGTACCACTCAGAACCAATAGAAGAAACTAATAGCTCCTCTTTTGCAGTGATATCACTCAATAAAGAGTAACATGATCCAGGCAGGATAGACACATTTGCCAGGCAGTAACTAATAGGGATCGGACAAGATTTTTTTTTTTTTTCTAGTTTGTTGTGCCAGATGTGCAATGAAATACATGGGAAGAATGTTCTGCATGTCAGTCTACTCCATTATTGTAAAACAGCCAAACATTGTGAGAAGGCCGGACAATGCTTCAAAATAAACTGTAGCATAACGAATAATATATGATACGATTGGTGTTGCTATACTGTTATTTTAAAATCCTGCCTGAAGCATGATTGGAGAAATTGATCATGTTTCCCTTCCAGTGTGAGCAACTCCTCATGGAAACAACACAGTGTTCTTGTTGTTTTTATTGACATTATTCTTTTCAGCTGGCTCCCCCCCATTTAAGTGTGATGTTATGCGGTGTGTGTGTGTGTGTGTATATATATATACACTGTATATGCAGTACAGAAAGAGACCCCAAACTTATAAAGAAATTAACCCGGATTTCACTCCTTCCAATCGCTTTGAAGATATTTAAACATTAAAAGGCAATTTTTAAATTGTTCTTTAGTATCGGTTCTCATTTTTTCTGACTGTCAAGAAAGAATACATTACTTTGAGAAAAAGAAAGAAGACTTTTGCACAATTCTCCAGATTGAAGGCAAATTATGCTTACTTCAAACTGTTAGTCACTCTTTAAGATTAAATTTAAAACTGACATTGAAGAGAATCCAAACTAAATGTCAGTATGTTGTTGCACAACATGGTACTACACTAACGGACTACAAACTATAAATCCGGACTTGCCTATTAACTGTAAAAACCTTAACAACATTTCCTTAAAAGGCAGCAATACAGTGAGGGTTCACTGTAATGCAGTATTGACTTAAGATGGGTTCCTTAGTGATGCTGGCATGTTTGGTAAAGTAACTTTACCCATAACGGAAATAATATATGCAATACATTATATATAAGTATACAAAGATTTACTCTAAATATTGGCCACCTCTTTTTTTTTTTGTTTTGCCTTCAGGCCTCCAGCTATAAGTTTGACAGCAAGTCTGTGTGTCTTTTAAGTCTAATTGTTGAATCCGATTTATTACAGTTGAGAACACTGTAGCTCTTGTGTGACACCGCTGATTCGATAGGCGGCTGAGACGGCTGCAGGCTTCACAACAGGCTCCTGATGAAAATGGGAAGCTGCCTTAGATGGCCACTTGCTTTATCCATGACTGTACATCTTCAAACAGAAGGCTGCAGGCCTATTTATTGTACGCTTCCACCAAGTGATGGATGCCCTTTTCTAAAGATGTTTCTTACTAATGACATGTGAGACATTATGTGTAAATGGAGAGCCTGAAGCCAAGGCGAAGATAGAAAAGGTGCATGCGCTGACTGCAAATGTTGGAGGACTTTGCTGGTCAGTGGCGCTCGCAGACTGAGTGAGAGAGAGCTGTCAAAGCAATGCGGGAAAAGAAGCTGTTCAATAATCCTATCACACACGAGCAGCTTGCGCGGGAGCTGGCCACCCATGTTGAGGGAGAATCAGCTGAGATTTGAGTGCTCCAAAACAATGGGTGTTGCTGCAAATGTTAAAAGCAGTCATTTGCGAGAAAATGGTCACTTTTCTGTTTCGGTCTGAGGCAGAAACAAGCCCAATTGAACTGAAACAAACAACAGGCCTTCTGTTTCTATGCATTGTTTAAATTCTTCCTTCTGTTTTATTTCTTTGCTTTCAGACCAATTGATTTTCAACAAGTCGCATTATACTTTGCACTTATGGCTCATATGATTTGCAAACGGTATTACTGGACAAATCATGTTCTTTGTTCCGTCACATTTCCTCCTCAGCTTGAAGTCGGCTCAACTTTTTTTCAAAGGAGAGAAAGAGACAAATGCACCCAGAATGAAAAGTAGCGGACCATGTTGTATGAATAATACGTCACGCAATTTGATTTGTGCCTTTCCCCCAAAAGGGGCCTGGTTGGAGAGTGTGTGTGACCTGTGCATGCATTCAGCCTTTTGTGCATCAGTGTGACAGTAGGGAAGCATTAATTAACTCCTTGCTCATGCTGAGCTACCCCCCACACGTCTCTTTAAACACACACAAAATTCCGAATGCATGAATCCCAGCGTGATGTGTGGGCCTGCAAGCAAAATTCCCACATTGAGCCATCTTGCCTGTTTTTTTCTTTCCTGAGGCATTCACATCACTGTCAAGATCATACAAATGGAGTCACCTTTTAAGCCTCAACATGGCACCGTCTTGGCTGGCCGTGGCTTTTCTTTAGAAACCCTGGCACCCAAGCATCGGTGTTCGCAAGGCACGCATTGGCGTGTTCCAAGATTACACACTGAGGTTTTCAGCCACAAACCAAACTGTAATTCCACCGGTTGGGGCATTGTGTAAAATCTTAATGAAAAAAAGAGTAAAAAAATCAGAGAGAGGGAGAGAGAAACTACATGTTTTAAATACAGATAGTATATTTCACATTCAAACTGATGTTGTTTTTGGTGCCTGCAACATGTTGCAAAAATATTGTGAAAAGTGCGTGCCTGTTTATCACTGCGTTACATCACTCAATACGTATTTGGGAACCGAGGACAGAAATGCCAGGTTCAGAGTGCCAAACCCAAAATACCCCGTCTTCCCTATTGCCTATTGGGGAACATTTTGAGCACGTACGCATCAGGACAGAATAAAAACAATGCCAGCTGTAGTATCATACTTCAGTTTCCTGTATAATGTAGCCATTTACATGGCCTTTTTAGTTGGATTGATTCTCAATTGCCCTCCACAGAGCATCATGCTTAGATGGCAGCCGCCGCCTCCCAATTCCCAGAATGGAGAAATCACTGGATACAAGATCCGATACCGTAAAGGATCACGGAGAAGTGAGACGGCAGAGACCACTGGGGGCACCCAGCTTTCCAAGCTCATTGATGGTAACAAACACTGAATGACTGCTTGTGGTCGTTTTTTTTTTTTTTTTTTTTACTATTGCTTTTTAATCTGGGATATGCTGTGCCATAACTGGTGCCATATTTGACACGTGTTTGCTTAATTTATGTTACGCTTTGCAATTTATTAAGATTTTTTTATGATTTGAAACAATCTGTGATTTTTGATTGTGTGTAAAATAGTGACATCTGGTCATTTTTTTTGCACATCTTCCTTTGCACTGCGCACCCAATCATTGCTTATAAGGATTAAAAAAAGAGTTAATATATTCGACTACTATTGAAGGGCTGTAATCATCCCATTTGATTATGCAGCTTATTAATTGACCCGGCCCTACTGAAACAAAGGACTTATGCATACGATCATGTATTTCGCTTATCATTCACTTGGTTTATTTGTTTTGGTACTTTCGGACCGATACGACTAAAATGGTGCTTAGAGCTTCTTAGTCTTCAGAATGGGGACTCAGTGGCCCAGGGCCTTTTTAATTTATTAGTGCCTGAATATGATCTTAACTTGTCTCAGTGGGTTTGCATGATAATGTTACATCCCCCGCGGCTATCACCAAAATCAATCGGTGATTAATATTAGATGTTGGCTCAGCAACTTTCAAGTGCCTTGACCTCCCACTGTGCACTGCATCAAAGAGAATCTGCACTTAAATGTTGATTCTATCCCTTTTCAAACATTCTGGAGGCATGAAACAGAAGGATGTTTGTTGGTTCAAATGCATTTAGGGGGAGATGTAGCCTCGGAGGCACAGGGTTTGGCAGACTTAAGAAGATACCCCAAGGATGGCCCAGAATAGTCGGTAAATGAAGCAAGTACCAACTACAAGATGAGCATGTTGAAAGCAATTAAACAATTTCACAACTTAATAAAACGGGGGGTAAAAATTCATATATATATATAGATAGATAGATAGATAGATAGATACAGTAGATAGATAGATAGATAGATAGATACAGTAGATAGACATAGATATACAGTGATCCCTCCTACTTCGCGGTCTCAGATATCGCAGTCTCAGTACTTTGCGTTTTTTTCCAGGAAAAATAAAAAATATTTCCAATTAAAAAAATCATTTCAAAATTTGCAAAAATGTACAAAAATTGAAAAAAGCAAAAAAGTACATTATACAGTACTGTATTAATCAAATAACGAAGTAATATTAGTTAATAACTATGTTAAAAATTCTTCAAGCATTAGAGTTCGTGACGTTTTTTTATCTTATTTTGAAATATATGCTTTTAATTTGTCGGGTCGCGTTGCATTTCCGTTTCCTGTTTTACGTTCTCTGTGCGTCATTCGGCTCGTTACGGTGACGTAGTGAATGACAACGTAAGCTCATATTTATAGTTTCTTATCATTTATGTTGATAACGCACGCTACTGCCTATGTAAGCGATGAGTGTTTATTCTGTTTATGTGTTCGTTTGTGTAGAGGTTGCACTTTATAGTTAGTACAGTAGTTGTTAGTTGTTGCCAACCCGCTAATGTCGGCTAAAAATACAGTAAATTCATAGATTTAGTGTTTATATGTTAATTTACTGACTTTAAGATTGTTGTTGATTTATTATTCAACAGATACTACATGATACACCATACATGAGCCAAAATAAATGTGAAGTTCAACGTGATGACTTGCTTACTCTTTCACATCTTTATAATGTTAATTAGGATAATGTCATGTTAAATAATAGGACAAAGGAAATAAAATAGAAAACGTACAAAAATACAAAAAAAAAGGATTGTTTATGGTTAGTGTGGCTATATTGGGGCGTACATAGAAATCTAGGAACTAATACCCTACTTCGCAGGTTTCAGACTTCGCGGGGGGTTGACAGCCCCCATTAACCGCGAAGTAGGGGGGATCACTGTATACACACTCACACAGTGGAACCCCTAAATGTCAAGTTCATCTTTTAGACAATTGTGAGAAACTATACACAACGAAGGAGAAAAGGCACTCTTTCTATCTCATGCATGAGGATAACAGAGGAGGACTGCACGAATGCAATTCTGCACCCTCTATTTCTATTTGCTCAAGAGGTCCCTCGGTACTTAGTAATTGTTGCCCTAAGGACTGTGGAAGACATTTGGCTACAATGTAAACAATTGGTTGATGATGAATGCAGTCCAAAGTCCATGCTGCAATCGTCTTTCTCTGTAACATGAAGCGCGACCCCGTTCTGATTTTGAGATGCATCAATTCTTCTTCTTCACAAACAACAGTAACAGAAAAAAAATCATCCTAATCCACCAACATACTCATCACATAACAAACATACCGATTGCATCACAAATATGATTGATGAATTATTCTATCAATTTTATACACACACACACACACACACACACACATATATATATATATATATATATATATATATATATATATATATATATATATATATATATATATATATATATATTGCAGATGAATAGAGCATCAGATCATTTGCCAGTAGCTCATGAATATCAATGCCGGCACCCAATAGTGAAAGTGGATCTAGACTTTTCCAAATCCTGTTAGTTTTTTTTTCTCAGTTTTCTATCATGCTGTTTCTTTTAAGACACATCGTGCTCAAGTGCTGAATATTTGTATCTGTCAGAAAAGTCAAACCCATGTGGAGACGTCAATTTTCATTGCCTTGATGTTTCTGAGAGGGAATAGTACCACTGTGAGGCAGACTTACACATTTTCTCTTTAGATCCCGCAGAAAGGTTTTTTCGCCGTTTGAATAATATGTGCACTAAAATGCAAGTCAATAAAACGAGGAGTCTCTTCGCCCTCGGTGCAGGTCTTGAGCGAGGGACAGAGTATTCTTTCCGGGTGTCTGCCATAACAGTGAACGGCACGGGCCCAGCCACCGACTGGACTGTAGCAGAGACGTTTGAGAGCGACCTGGACGGTAAAATTTGCCGCTTTAATATTTCATCCGCTCTTGCCTTTAATAAACATTTTATTTGGAACTTTCCTTGGCAGAATCGCGGGTCCCGGACCAGCCCAGTTCGCTTCATGTCCGTCCCTTGGTCAACAGCATTGTGGTGAGCTGGACGCCACCAGAGAACCAGGACATTGTCGTTCGTGGCTACAGCATCGGCTACGGCATCGGCAGCCCTCATGCTCAAACCATCAAAGTAGATTACAAGCAGCGCTACTACACTATTGAAAACCTCGGTAAGAAAAAGCCAATTTTGAGGATTTAGAAATGAGAAGATCCTAAAATATTTAATTAAATTGTGAGGTCTATGGGTTTCTTTTCTCTCTCGATGATGACCTGATTTGTCACTTACTACAGTGATGTGTGTTTGTGTCTGACAGCCCAAGTCAGACAGTAATAAGGGCCTGTGGGAAGACGGTGCTTGTGAAGCCACCAAATCTGCTGCTCCTTTTAAAGGATGCAAATTGGTTAGATGTTCTCACACAAAGATGATTAAACTGCATCACCGGTTTTATTCATCGTGGCAATTTAGAGGATTAATGAGCACGGAACCTCTTCCACAAATTGCTCATCACGTCAACCGTGGACTAAAAAAGATTTAAAGACAATTTGGTCATTTTGGTACTTGTTGCAAAGTTATTAAAACGTTCGACCGGAGTCGAACATGTCTTTTATTTTTTACTTGCCCTCGGAGAGCACAATTATAATGAATTCTGATACTGTTTTCAATGTAAGACAACAGTATTTGAAATGGTTTAGTTTGTACTAGTGTCAATAATTTTGTCTAGGTCAGGAGTTCTCAAATGTTTTGGAGTCAGGGACCCCTTTTAGAAAGCAAATTTTCCAAGGACCCTCACTGCAAATGTTTGTGGAAACAAAAGGAACTAAAAAAAAAACATTTAAGCCAAACCTAAGTGCTATTTTCATTCAGCAACATATTCAATTTGACAACAAGTATATTTGTTACTTTTCAGCTGTACTGAAGTTTAGAAAATAAAAATTGCACGCCTCCTCATAACAAACCGGTCAATTTCCCCCGAAAAGGTTGTTGCCAAATTTTTAGTCAAAAACAGCATTAGCTTTGCTGACTTCGTTGCCTTGTTAGCAAGCAATTGTAGACACAAAACGCATGTTTTTTTTTTTTTTTTTTTGATTAATAACCCAATGTTCTGTCCTTCCTAGATGCTACAATGGCATCCATCTAGTTAGATGCATTATCAACAGCGGCCAAGGGTGGCGCCAAAAACAAAGACGAAGCCAAACAAGGCACAAATCTGTAGCTGTTAAAAGATAAACTAAATTAGTTCCAAAACACCCACATTTTTTCACAGACCCTGCAGTCAGGCCACGGACCCCACTTTGAGAACCACTGGTCTCAGTCATAGAGAAATGTCTGTGTTTATAAAGGTAGACTTGAGATATTCATGATGGCATGATGCCTATGCATGCATATTTGCAGTCTTCATTACAGTCGCAGCAAGATGAATGATTTTATTCAAATGCTCTCTCTAGCTAATATCGCCATTATGAGTTGAGTATCTCTAGAGTTTCAGCTTGATTAGATGGCTGCTTCCATTTATATTGCTGCACATTCTATTTGCATCTCTCTTCTTCAGACCCCAGCTCCCACTATGTGATCACGCTCAAGGCCTTCAACAACGTGGGTGAGGGGATTCCTGTATATGAGAGCGCCATCACAAGGCCACAATCAGGTAGAATGCGCTAATCTACCACCAAAATGCCCGCTTTAAACTTACTGACATGTTTATATTCGCAGCTTTGCATTTAAAGTAATGTTTTCTCTAGCAAAATCAGATGATGATTACTTACTGTACTTATGAAATATGTGAACTAGGCATTAGGTGCACCTTTGTAGCTTGAATCGATTTGTTCAGCGCACTAACATTGCAAGTATTAGTTTGTTGTTTTACTTTGCTGCAGTGTAGTTTGACACCACTGTCAACTTCAAACGCAACAAACACAGTGTCAAAGAAAAACATTGTTCAAAATTGTTCCATCACTTGAATTGGACTATGAAAGTGCACCTCATGTTGTGGATAATGACTGTACGGAAACTTTAAAACCATATTATGATGAAATATGTTAGGGCTCCATATCCATGTTGTGGAGGACTTGTCTTTGATGAAGTTTCTGCCTAAAAAGGCAAGACAGCTTTATTTATATTGCATATTTCATACTAAAGGTAATGTACGCCTCATAATTAAAAGTACAATTTTACAGCAGCCTAAGCAGCTTAGATTTAAGTTTTTTTTTCATCGTACTACTTCAAAAACAACACGGCGGATTTCAATTGTTTTTCTTCAAACAATGAGGAAAAAAAATAAAACGGGTAGTTTTTGGCGTGGGAGGGAATATTAACAGTCTAGGTCCTGTCTCTGTCTCGACGCTCTCAATGTTGATAACGTTTTGGGCTTGGTTGATGTGGTCTTGTTTACAACATTAAGTTCTAAGTGAAGAATAACCTTGGAAAACAGAGGCGAAATTGTCAATGTTGATATGCGTGTATGGCCAGAAATAACACAGCCATCCACACGGCGCTCCACTTGCGTCAACGATGGGTTGTAGGAGTCGTGTTAGCTGTCCCTTTATGTTCAAAGGCTCCGCTGCCCTCTGCCATGACATTAGACAAGCTAACAATTTAGAATGTACATCTCAATTAAAGAACAAAGCGCAAGTCCCAATCCAGTGTTCACTACAAATGTTCTTCCAACACATTCCAAGTGTGCTTCTATGAAATAAGACATCACAGACTCTTTGTGTCAGTGTATGACGATAAGTTGCACGGGATCCCCGGGGCGCCCCCAGAAGGGGGTCTGCACCCCCCCACCCCACTTTCAAATCTAGACTCGCAGATCCTCGCTCAGCCTCGATGGCGCCACTTTGTCTCCTCCGTAGCTCTGTTGCAATACTGTGAGGGCGGGATGCTCGGCGGCATGAATCACGTCAGCCTGCTTTTGGGGGTGCGGGCGGCGGGCACCAAAGTGCACACGCGCGCAAGCCTCTCTATGAGATACAGTGCTCCTCCTCACATCCGCGCAGACACACACACGCAGCCCTGCACACACCCGGACCCCCTGTGGTGACTTTGGCAACCGTTCGTCAGATCCAAACGTTTCCTCTCAAAGCAGAACCCGAAACCTCCCACCATCGTCTGCCGCTGCCTCCTCGGGGGTGCGTTCTTTTCCTGCCAGTTTGTTCAAGTCGGGATTAAAAAGACTCGCTGACCTACATAGTACTTATACTTTGGAAACATATACAAACTGTGGAAAAACTTGGTGAACTTGGGTTGAGAATGTTTCGGCTGGAGCACGCTTTGGAACCATATGACTTCATTGGGTATGAAAACAAACAAACAAACATGCAATTCAGTCAAAAGCCACCGGGGGCCATTCGATTGTCAAAGCTTTAGGAGATCCGACCTCACAACCAGGCAAGATAAATGAAACCATTTTGTACATTCCGATTAATATTTCACATCAAGCTTTTCCCACTACTATCCAAACAATGGTGCTCTCTGTGACCATGTGAAACTTCTCCTATCTAGAAAAATGACAGCTGACTCCTTACCTACAACCTGAACGAGTGAGCTCAAACTTGGCAATTCTGTGATTTTATTAACGTTTTGTTTCATACACTTAGTTCTGTATTTTGTTTAAAGAGGACATTAAAAAAATCATATCTAAACGTAGCGGGGGCTGGGCTTAAGTGCTTGAGAAGCCCTGAAATAGGCGTGAAACACCTCTGAAAGCCACACTCTTCTCCATAACCGCGTGAATGCTTGGGTCTTCATCGTGCACACAGCACAAAGAGCTTGGAACAGAGAATGGAGTCACGCAGGGCGAGAAGCCGCAAGTGGTTGACGAGAGTCATCGCGGATGACTGACCGCAGCGTATTCTTTTATCACTTAATGGAGTGAAGATGCCGAAGAAGTCAAGCACATGTTTGATTAGGGAGGGGGACTTATGCCTCATAAGTTTGAATGGCCAGTATGCTTTAGGAGATGAAACATGGAGCAATACTTATGTTCAAACACAAAACAAAACATTTGTATGCACAGTAAATATGAAAAAAATCATTCTCTGTAAAATGTCTTCCTTCCCCTCACCGTAGTACTATTATCGATACCGCACAGCAACTTTCAAAATGTGTAGATTTGTCTGATTTTGGAGGTCAGTGTCTGTTTTTCTAATAGAATGTTTTCTCTTTCTCTTCACCCTTCCCAATCCAATGTTTGTTGTGCTTATGTTTGGTTTCACCTTCCATCCTTCCACCATTCCTCCTTTTAACTCAATAACTTTATTATCCTGGCTGTCCGTCCCACCCTGCATCCCGTCTGGACTTGCGCCTGATGTTGCCATGACCACGCCATGCATTTCTTTCTGTTTTAATTTGCTCATTTTAATTTGTGCGCTTGCATGCGGGTTTACTGCCTGATGCGCAGACCCCATAGACCCTGATGTTGACCTGTACGAACTCTTCCATGCTCCATACACCCCAGTACCAGATCCCACTCCCATGATGCCACCTGTGGGTGTTCAGGCCTCCGTGCTGAGTCACGACACCATCAAAGTCACCTGGGCGGACAACTCGTTGCCCAAGAACCAAAAGATCACAGATAACCGCTACTACACAGTGCGCTGGAAGACTAACATCCCCGCCAACACTAAAATGAAGGTAAGAGACTTTGATGGAAAACATGGCGGACGAACTATTGCTTATGGAAGTTCGCCGGTACGAACAAGATTAGGATTCGGCTGAAAAGGACTACCGTGACCTAAATACCGTAAACGACTCCTGGCGCATACACACACTGGGGAGAGATGAGGAGTCTGTTAAAAAAGCTTGGAAGAATTCAGATCCTTTGAATCTACCTCTAGGGTTCACTACCTAGAGTAGTGTCTGTATGCTGTTGACTCCATATACTGCCACCTGTAGTATGGAAGAATATTGGCTGACTGCCGGGGAAAGCCGTACCCAGTATAAAGTGCTGCGAAACGCGTGCCGGCGAGATACCTGGGATCTCTTTTCTGCGCAGAGTGCTCATGCGTCAAGCATAAATCAAGCTTGGTGCTGGTAATAGCACAGTTTAAACTCACAGCGTTTTGGTTTTTCCCCCATAGAATTGATTCGTTTTCACATCTTATTAAAAGCTGTCGGGTTCAAAGCGTAGGGAAAACACAGAAACAACCTGTAGTCCGAAAAGTACAATAAATATATTTATATACTACTACTATTATTAAATTTCTACGTTTGTTTACACTGTTGTTTGTACTGATTTTTTTTTTTTCAAACAAAACTTTTGGCACATATTACTTGTTTATAAGTCTAGAATACTTTGAAAATAATTTAAAAATTCCCACTTCCATAGATTAAGTTACATTATTTTTTTGTCCCATCGGTATTTGATAATAATATTAATAATAATATAATAATAATAATAATAATAATAATATAATAAATGTGCCAGAGAAGTAAAAATGACTACCAAATGCCTACAATACATAGTAATCAGTGTAATCTATAGTAACACACATATGTATCACATATTATGAATATAGTTCCGCAGTACTAGATGGTTAATTGAGGAGAAATTGTACAACGCAAGCTACCTTGTTGACAGTGGGCCCAGCACCTGCTTGTTGTGTATGGAAAAGTTGCTAAATGCTCTAGAATTTGTAGATAGGTGTGTAATGAACTGCTTGGATGCCATTTCATCTTATGGCTCCGACTCATTGTACAACGGGAGTGAAAGGGTTGAAGGAAAATACTAAATGAAGGATAAACCTCCCATTGTCAGTTTTAGTGCTAAAATACTGAACGATATGTTCAACTTTTTTTTTTTTAATCTAGCCATTTTACTCATTTCAAAATGTCTTATAGAAAACCGCTCGGGGAAATGAACAATTAATTTTTTTGTAGAGTGATGAAAATAGTTACTTTGCATGTTTCTTGTGTTATAAAGTGAAGTTATTACTAACTCACTTGCTTTTTAGCACAAGTAATTAGCAATTATTACTTTTAATAAGCAGCGTTTTCAACACCTGTCATAAGGCATCACCCACATGCAGAAGATGTTGTTTTGACTATTTTTCGTTTTACACATAATTCCATCAATTTATCTTCATAATGTTGATGACTCAAGTTTTAATCTACAATGCAGGTTTTTTTGATAATGAAAAACATGTTTTTGGCTGATATTGTTCATATTCTTGTTAGCTTGCACCTATATGAGATAAAGATGTGAACGATCGCTATCAGGTTATCACCTAAATAACTGCACCGGCATTCTGAAGCATCAGATCTTCATTTTAGCTTGACCTTAGCGTCCAGAAGCTATATCGCCAAAAATGATCTGATTTAAAGCTAAAAGACAAAGAATGAAGTCAGAGTACACATGATTACCAACACTGCGGTCATACTTCTAGTGTGCAATTAAACAACACTGCGTGATGGTTGTATTTGTGTGAGTTGCAGACTGCGACAGTGATTAAAGAGCTCCACGGGCTTCATTATGTTTCTATTCAATTAACTGAATCCAATATATTTACACGTCTTACAGCCCTTTTTTAAAATATTAGTCAAACACCTCACGTGTGAGACGCTGCTATGTCTGCTTCTACCTTCTGTCTTTTACCATCTGCTTTTGTACAGCCCCCACTTGGGACATTACATTAGTCTTACAAAAAAATTCTGGATTGGATTAGATGTATGGTTGAAAAAAACATAGTTGACATCCTTTGTGATTTGTACTAATCTTGATTGTAAAACTTAAAACAAGTTAAGTGTTTTTTTTTTTTTTAGACAGATTACTTGTGAGTTTGTTTGGTGTGAAACTGCACAACTGCTTTTCTTTTTTCAATAAATGTATGCAAACTATTTCAAACTGGCTATCCAGTTCATTGGGGCTGTTAAAGGAACTTAAATCAGTGGTTGTTCTTAACATAAATTGAATCACACCCCCGTGGATAGACACACGTGCTTTAGTTGCCTTAGAATAGCACTTCCGTACATACAGGGAGCCACCAAATATTTTTTTCTCCTCAAGATTGGGCCATTGGCGGAGCCCTATGGAAGGAGACCTGTAGTGTGCCTGTAAATGTATTTTGTAAGAAATATTTTTTCACACACAATGTTTTAAAATGCTATGACCATATAAATATTTTGTCTTCTTTCATATTTACATGCAGTATGTTAAAAAAGCAAGCAGTGTTTGCAGATTTTTTTTTTCTCTAAACAGACATTTTTAAATAGCGGGAGAGTGCTCCTTGTTTTCCATTGCAAATGCTTCTTTGTGGTATATCCCCAGTTATACAAATTTTGTTTGGGGTTTTATAAATATTCTGTTTTATTCAAGTGGTTTTCTGGTGGCCATCAATTTTTCAGCGATTTTCACAGGCTGACCCAGAACCTATCTGCCGAAAATAGTGGAGGTCCACTCTGAATAGATAAATGATATACAGGTATTTAACATTTCTCTGAAGACACCAAGCATAAAGCGAGCAATATTCTCGCAAGTTCTGCTTCTAACAATATGTCACCAGTCCGTGGTTGTCGTTATTGCAGAGCATAAAGAATAGGAAGTGCGGCAGCCAGTTTTTTGGTTTGGTCATGTGACCTTCCCCATAGGCCCGTGTTTTTTTTTCTTTGATCTACGTTCAAGCTTCTAATACAATTTTAT
Source organism: Hippichthys cyanospilos (assembly GCF_059441005.1). Lineage (NCBI taxonomy): Eukaryota > Metazoa > Chordata > Actinopteri > Syngnathiformes > Syngnathidae > Hippichthys > Hippichthys cyanospilos. Next base: position 20,027,359 of record NC_142372.1, on the reverse strand, counting down.
AAAGTAACAAACTTTAAGTGTTGAAGGAAAAACATGAAATGACAGAAATAGCCATTAAACCATATTGTACCCGATGTATAATGTAACCAAAGTTTTCAAATAAAACATAGATTAAACACGGCGACCTAAGAGAGATGGATTGTTCTGAAAAAGTCCACACTAATGAGCCCCGATCTTTTGTCCGCAGATTGCAAACACCACCAGCCTGAACCACATGGTGACCGGACTGAAGCCCAACACGTTGTACGAGTTCTCCGTTATGGTGACAAAAGGCCGACGCACCAGCACGTGGAGCATGACGGCCCAGGGAACCACTTTTGAAACCAGTATGCAAAAAAGCATCAAAATATGACAAAACACACAGCTGCTCATTGAAGCTAAATGAACATGTTTATTCGTTTATCGCACTACATTGTTCCTCACTTGGGATAGGGATCATGCTAGCCCTGCCGCAAATAGCGATAATATGTGAATGATTGTCAAATTCGTGTACAGGTAGAGGTTTATTATTGTCTATAGCCTCCAAAGCAAGTCTTCACTACTTACTACGACAAGGAAGTCGATTAAATCAGTGGTTCTCAAATGAGGCCAAGTGTACCCTGGTGGTACTTGAAGGCAGTCAGGCCGTACAAAAGATTTAAACAGTTATGCCATGAACAGTAATTTTTTCATTTCAAATAAAGAGCAAATTACTTGGAAAATCTGGGAACTTATAGCTAAATTGTGTTATTGTGACTCTTTGCAAAACATTGCATATCTATACGTGGTTTATCAGAAATGTCCACTTATATTAATGACGCAGAACCAGACATGGATGTCGCTTTTTTTTTTCCCCAAAATGCTTTGCGCTGGTTTGGAGTATACGGCTGAAAAAAATATTTCACGTCATTGAATCTCCGCCCCTCACTTCAACATAGCTCCGTTGCCAATATGCCAAGACGTCATCGAAGCAATACTACAATATTACAAAGGGCAAAGACGTAAGTTGGACAATAGGTGGCGGAACACTCTTTGCAATCTGTTTTTCCTCTTTAGTTCCAAGCTCCTCCCCCAAAGATGTGACAGTGGTGAGCAAAGAGAACAAGCCTCGCACCATCATCATCAACTGGCAGCCTCCCTCTGAAGCCAACGGAAAGATCACAGGTACGGCTCCAAATACCCCCGACAGGCACACGCGCTCCCCCTTTGTCTGAAATATTACATTTACATTCCCGAATTAATCACTGCGCCCCCTTTTATAGGATACATCATCTATTACAGCACGGATGTGGATGCCGAGGACCACGACTGGGTTGTTGAACCCGTGGTGGGCAACCGCCTGACTCACCAAATCCAGGACCTTACGCTAGACACAACGTACTACTTCAAGATCGAGGCTCGAAACTCCAAGGGCATGGGCCCAACCTCTGAGGCTGTACAGTTTAGGACCCCAAAAAGTGAGTTTCTCTTAAATACCGTGACCACTAAGAAAGAAGATGCTATTGGGCGCATGTTTTTGGGGGGCTGCTCGTGTAGATGAAGTCTTATTTCATAGAGAAATGGTCACATTAAATTAACATTTTCTGGAGGGTAACCAAATACCAACTGCAGCCGTGTGATGAAAGCTTCAAACAGACGTCGGCCTAGAGCCTTAATGACAAGTTAACTTTTTACCATGGTGCAACGTTGCCCCATTTCTCCCTGACTGCCCCTTTTGATTTAGTGTCATAACACCGGTTTTACATTGTATAACATCAGTTATACTATCACGATAAATGTTAATGCTTCCCCTAATTCAGCGCTTTTCAATAATATTTTGCAACCCCCCCTCCCCCCTGGGAAAAAGAAAACATTTTGCCCCCCCACTTTGCCATATCGACCATAAATAAGATTTTTAACGATAAAAATGTTATAAGTACTGTATCCTTCTTAACAATGACTCATGGAAAACGCAATATCAAAAAACTTTCGGCAACTCTTCACTACTTTTTTACAGCATATATACAGGTTAAATGTTTGGCTAAGCCAGTGGTGTCAAACATACGGTCCGCGGGCCGGTTCTGGCCAGCAAATTGGTGTAATTCGTCCCGAGAGATGATTTTATAAAGTATGGAAATGAGCTGAATTTTTTTAATAAATGCAAAACATGAAATGTTTTGTGATTGTTTGTAAAGTTAATGTTTTGTGTTTAACTCTTTTAGTGCCAAGCGTTATCAGAAAAGGAAACCTCTAGAGGGCCAGTATATTTAGCATTTTCTCTCATCTTTCAAGGCCGACAGAATATTGCACGCTATGTCCATGTAAATATGGGCAGTATCATATGAAATGTTTCCATTCCTTACTTTGAATTGCATGTCGGTACTATCTGTGTTATAAGTGTGGAAACACTGCTATCCAGTGTTCATAGTTATTACTACAGTGCTTAATTGGCTTATATCAGGTCAGCGTTAGTCAAAGGTGTCAGTTACCTTCCATAAAACGTATTTGATGAGATTTTTTAGTTGTTTTTTTTTCAATTTATTATTGTTATTACAATTTTAAAAGATGAGGATTCTCATCCATGGCACTGAATGAGCTAATAGTGATGTTGTGTTTTTACTATTTTGAAGAGTAAAAAAAAAAAAAAAAAAAAAAAGATGAATAAATTTGAAGTTGTTTTAAAGTTATACAAATATATACCATGATTTTATTGGTCCGGTCCACACGTTTGACATCCCTGGTCTAAACAGAAAAAAAAAAAACCAAGTGCGACAAAGTGACTGCAAATAAGATGTCAATCCTTATTTTATCACAATCACACTTCACATGGCAAAACCAAATCCTTTCCCTGGGGTCATCCGCGCCCCCCCGGCATCGCCTCATGCCCCAGCGTTTGGGAAACACTGCCTTAGTTGCAGTTGAGTAAACACTACCCTGAAAGTCTTGATATGTGATAAGGGATTTCTGTCTAGTCCAACTAATAGGATCTCACGTACACTTCCTAGGCTGTGCACATTTTGAGTGAACGCTTTGTCAAATAGAACTGGGCTTGAAATCAAAGAGGTTTGCGCTGTTTGTTGGAAACTTTGTTTTCTTTTTCGGCATGACTTTACTCTAGTGTACTTCTTTCAAGCGTTACTGTCTTTGCTTCCTCACAGACTTCATCTCTTGCTCTGTTTCCGTCTCACTTGCCACCCTTTTGAGCTAACCTGTTTTGTTTTTTGTTATTTTCTTTTCTCCCTTTCTGCGCTTCTTAAGCTGAGTCCTCTGACAAAATGGCTAATGACCAAGGTAAACTCCCTTCACACTTCATCTTTGTGCGCACACTGCTGACTCTGCTCCTCTTACCAAAGATTTCCAGCTGGGCTGGTTAAAAGCTTTGGCTTATGCTCATACCAAGATTTTGATCACAGTACCCATTCACATAGAAGAGGCAGCATGATATGACATGGAGCAGAAGCCATTCATCAATTTAAAGACTTTCTGTAGAACGCATTTTCCCTCATGAAGCCGCTCTTTGTGTCCACTGACAGCCTCAAATCTACCATCGAAGCCTGGACCTCCAGGCAACCAACTTCCCCTTGATCCTGGATCAGCAGTCGGTAAGATGTTTGACCTTTTCAGCGAGTCACTACTGAAGCTATTCGATGTGCGTGATGGCAATAATGGATTTATAATTGATTTGTCGATCACTCACAATTTGGTCAATTGTACGAGACGGACTGTTAATTCATTTTGGGAGCCTGGAAACTAATCGCTTTGGGCCCTACCACTTCAAAGCAACACAAAGAAAATACGTATTTTCTTATCTTAGAGGCCCCTAATTAGGCCCCATGCTCTGACAACTTCAATTGTGTGAACAGGAGTTCACAGCATATCATTTCAAAAATAATCAGAAATTTAGTCAAATGGCCATCTATGATTATGCTAGGCCAGGGGTCCTCAAACTTTTGGAAGTCAGGGGCCCCTTTTAGAAGGCAAATTTTCCAAGGACCCCCAATGCAAAACAAAACCAAAAAAAATCATTTGAACCAAACATAAGGGCCCTTTTTAGTCAGCAACATATTCAATTTGACAGCCAGTATATGTGCTGCGTTTCAGCTAAACTGAAGTTTAGAAATAAAAAATTATAATTGCGCGCCTCCTAATACCAGTTTCGGTCCATTTCCCCCAAGCAAGCTGCTGCCAATTAATTAGTCAAAAGCAGCATTATAAAATAAAATACCATATGACTGTATCTCTTTTTTAATTTAGTTGTGTCACTAGTACAGCTCTCACTCATTTATATTGTAAAACTGTAAAGAAAAGAACATACACCAAACATACCTCAGGTAAGTCCCATGTGCAAAAATTATATAGCTTATTAAATGTACGGGTGGATGAAATTAATCATATAACTGAATTACAAATGATGTTCCTTTCAAAACAAAACATTAATTAAATGCAAACGAGTACGGTTACCGATGCAAAACATTTGCATATGCTAACATTCACCGAAAGGAAATACCTAGCACAAACGAAAATGCTAACGAGCTAAACACATACAAGGCAACGCTCTACAACATGCTGACAACATTAGCTACAGTCACAAGTTGGACCAGCAGATGACTAATTTTGGGAATATTGGCATAAAGGACAACATTCCAATAAAGAAAACACAACTCCCATACACTCTTGGGCCAAATCTCACAAAGGGACGGAACAATGCGCATCGACAGCAACCGCTCCCGACTGAAGCTGCGCCGTCCTTCCCCGCCACAAAATGCACCCAAATTATTTAATGCACCCCCTGCAGTCAGGCCAAGGACCTCCGGGGGTTCCCACTTTGAGAACCACTGTGCTGGACACAACACAAACTGCGTTTAGTTACCATGTTAAGGTCAATGTGGTTTTTTTTTTTTTCTCTCCCCAAGGCAAATCCGGGATGGGAACCAGTGAAAATCACATCCTGGTCATCGTCATCATCATCTCAGTGGGAGCGTTTACCATCATCGTGGTGGTCGTGGGGGCCTTCCTGTGCACGCGGCGCACCACCTCACATCAGAAAAAGTAAGCGAAAGGCCATGACCATTTTTTTTTTGGGAGGGGGGGGCAGAACTGCTTAATTCTTTGAATTATGAGTTTGCTACATCTTTCTGCTGATGTCTGGCTCACTCTCATACCAATCGTTGCCCCCTGAGGCAACAAAGATTGGATTTACAGAAGGTCTGTTACTTCCATCAAGGTTTCCAGTCAGTCGTTATTCGCAACCAGTCGTTGAAAAAACATGTCCGATGGAGCCAATGTCGCGGTTGTTTACGATCATATCGGCGCACACGTTTGTCTGTTCTCTGCAGTTTGTTACATTGGAGCGATCAAATGACACGGCCCCCAGACGGATCTATCGTCCGACGGGCCGGTTCGGCGCGAGGCGCTTCACGCCGTTCCTCTGCCTTTATGTCACACAGGAAGCGGGCCGCCTCCAAGTCCTCCAACGGCTCTCACAAATATAAGGGCAACTCCAAAGACCTGAAGCCGCCTGATCTTTGGATCCACCACGAGCGGCTGGAGCTCAAACCCATGGACAAGTCGCCGGAGCCCAACCCGGTCATGACGGAAACGCCCATCCCCCGCAGCTCCCAAGACATCACTCCGGCTGACGGCGGCATGGACGCCAACCCCCACCTGCAGCAGAGGCGAAACTCCTACCGTGGTCAGTCTGTGGCCAGAACGCCACTTTGTCGAATGTTGCGGGCACGCGCTGTGACTCGGGCTTTAGAGTCCGACAGCGGTTGCTGCGTCACCGCCGCTAGGGAGGGCTTTCGACTTTTTGGAAGATTTTTCAGTTGTTTCTCTTTTACTAGCGTCGTGTGAACCTCTGTAGGGCTGGAGATGCGCTACGTTCCAGACCCAACCGTGGTAGTTGCCGGGAGGGCCTTTTTTTTTTTCTTATAGTTTTGCCCCTTTCACACACGTTCAAAAGTATTTTACCATATGTTTTGACTGATTTTTGTCTCGAAATACTTGTGTAAGTCTTTGAGCGAGGAAGAAGAGAAGAAACTGTCATCCGTTTTAACCCTGGCCGACTTGGGCTGATTTTGAACCCATAACGTCGTCAAATATAAATATATATTTACTTAAAACCCCTCAAAATGTTGAGTGGCATGAGCCCATCAATCATCAAAGTCATTGAAAGGCTTGCAAATGTCATAAGGTAGTCGCTAGCGCCACCCGGTGGTTTTGGGGTGTCAACATAAAAATGTCAATTGCGCTGCGTTTGCAAGTTGCAGGTGAAAGGATTAATGCAAAATTCGGGTTTTCAATATGTCCAAAATTGACAACATTTCCAATTTATAATGGCAATAAATGAGCCCGACACGGACTCAATTTGACACCTAAAGGGTGTACTTCTCCACCTCCCAAGCATTTAGAAGGGACGGCGGCGTGGCATGTTAAAAGTCGTCATGTTTTGACAAGCTATGCAATATTTTGGCCTCCTAGTGTTTTTTTGTATGCTTTTTCTCTGATATCACGCATCAAAAAGCCAGAGTTGGGTCAACATTTCCCCATTGTCGAAAGCGGGTAGTTATTTCCTTCACCTGCACAGCCGGTGCTTCAGCTGTATATTTGTACACCACAAGGGCTTGTGCACCACTGCTCGCCAGTCGGTTGTGAAATAGATTGATAATTGTCATCGGGACAAAAAATAACCACACACGCTAACGTGAGCTTACCTTGTTGCACCGGCGCTTGGCGTAATTTCGTCTCAACTAAAATATGTCTCATTACTGTTGAGCCGCATACTTTGGAGAAATACATGCAGCCGCGCCTCTTCTGTTTGCGTCGGTTTCGTTTGTTGGCGCGTCTAGTTCCAACGCTTCGATTAGGGCCCGCTTTATAGGTTGACGTGAATCTTCTGGAGGTTCCAATTTAGATCAGCTTGGTGTTTTCACTTATTGTCTTTTCATCTGCATGCTTTTCATACACATCAATTTTTCCTCGGGCCCATCTGCATCAAAAGCGCCCAGGTAATCATTTGACCGATCTTTTTTCAGGACAAAATCAGGACAAAATGTATATAAAAACGGAAGTTCTGACATGGATCGGTCGCCAAAAGGGCAGGGTAGCAGCTCTTTCTGATGGGGTGGTTTCCACCGTACTTTTTAGGCCATGAATCAGAGGACAGCATGTCGACCCTTGCAGGCCGGCGGGGGATGAGGCCTAAAATGATGATGCCTTTTGATGCGCAGCCACCTCAGCGTAAGTGTGTGTGCGACCAGAGGTGCGTGCGTGCGTGCGAATGTTTGCTAAGTGAGCTTGTCCTTGTTTCCAGCCAGCGAGCCGTTTCTTTCAAACCTCTCTTGAGAAAACGCTCAACTGGGAGCGCCACCAAGTCTGACATCTTACGCGGCGCTTAATTTATTGTTGATGATTTTCTTTTTGACAGAGTGTGAAAGAGAGTGCCTTTGTGTGCGTTGGTGTATGTGCGCGAGCAGCAGTACATCCGCATCCTTCATCATCAACCTCCATGTCCATTTGAATCCGCAGCTGTAATTAGCGCTCATCCCATCCATTCCCTCGATAACCATCAGCACCATTATCACATGGGCAGCCTGGCGTCGCCCACGCGCGGCTACCTCTACCACCAAGGCGGCGGGCACCCCCGCCCGCATGCCTGCAGCCCCATCTCCCAGCTAGACAGGGTGGACTCCACAGGTGAGACACTGCCCCGTGCTGGCCGTTTGGGGAATTGCAAGAAGGGGGAAAAAAAAAACACTCGCGCTCATTCACTCATTTTACTGGAAAAGCATGTTTCCACTTTCGTGTATTCCCTTTTCACTGTTACATTTGTCGTCCGCTTCACCTGCTTTACTGCTTTCTACCACAGACATACTTCAATGAAGTCTGCCATCAAAGTTGCAATTAAATGTGCGTGGACTTGTAACGGCAGCTGTTGCTGCCCGACATGAGCGCTTTTTAGAGTCGAGATGATTTGGACCGAGGGAGGTGACAGCAGCGAGGAACAACATATGGCCACATTTGAGCAGCCAGATGTGCATTTTTCTTGCCGCTGCGCTTTTTTTTTTTTTTTTTTTACTTGAGCTTTTTTTGCTTCAAATTGTTTCAAAGATCCGTTTAGAAGTTAGTTGTGCCCAGCCTTGGAAAATATAATGCACAAAATCTGTGTAGTGAGATGTTCTATGCAGAGCTGCTTCTTTAACTTGAGTGCGCCAAGTCTTAATGTTGATTTGGTCGTTTACTCATGCGCTACCATTGACGGATATAGACGTCAAAGTTCCATTTGACCAAGTAAATTAAAATGGCCCCGCTAAAATGTATCTTTGATGACTATAGTTGTCAGTGGCAGCGAATGGGTTAAGGAACATCTCTTTTTTTTCAGACCTATGACATTTTGGTAACGTGAAGTAGACACGATTGCTACAAAGAGTATCGAGTTTGAAGCCTTTGTGTAAATTGCCATCTCCGCGTCGTTTCCTTTCAACCTGCTGATGACGTTCTTTGACACTTGATAGTTTGATCGCCACTTCCTGTTAAAAGCTTTCCAACAGTGAGATGAAGTTAATTACTAGGTGTCAACTTGGTGCCCTGGTTTCAATATGTAAACAGCATAAATGCAATTCTGATACAACCATGCTTGGTCTTTCTGGAGACAAATGAAATATTATTGATTATTATTGATTATTAGTTTGTAACAGTATATGTCCTTGACCAATTCTTTTAAAGGGATAACATTTTTTTCTTCATAGTTTATTGAATGACTAAATTACTCCCCCGTTTTCCGAATTTGGTCACGTGATGTTTACAAGCTGAGCCATAATATATCAACTTTATTTAATATTACCTTTTTACTGCTGAAAAAGTTCAATATCCCTTTATGTTTGAAATTAAACAGCTGTTGGGCAAATTGTCACCAGAGTCTCGTAACGTTCAACTTTAAGTTTTATCAACCTAACTTTTTCTTCCAACCTGATGTGGTTTTAACTTGCGATTAGATCAGGCGAGGAGCCAATTGAAAATGCGCAGAGAGCAGCATATGGCTCCCAGGCATGGACTTTGGACACCCATGAACACGTTTGGGTTCTGAGCATGGGCGATGATGTGAGGAGAAAAAAAAAAAGAAAAGAAAAAAACGCTTCCTCATCGCTCTCCTTGCGCCCGTCTGTCGACCCCCCCAGAGTCCGTGAGGAACACGCCTTGCTCGGAGCCCCTTCCTCCAGCCGCCTCGTCGTGCCCTTCGGAGATCCTGGCGGACCCCGAGGGCAGCTACCACGGCTCCAGCACCACCGAGGAGGAATCGTGCTACACCGGCAACCTGCCGCCCCTGCGCTCGGTCCACCCGCACGCCCACGCTCACCCTCTGAAGAGCTTCGCCGTGCCTGCCGTTCCGGTCGCCGCTCACCCTTGCTTTGAGTCTCCCGCGTTGCCGAGCACTCCCCTGCTAGCTCAGACTGGTGAGCGACAACTTTCCCGCCTTCTGGCGGTGTCTTTTGCCATGCATCCGTATAACACTTAACACAAAAATTGCATGCGACGTGTTGCAAAGGAGTCCCTCCAATACAATTTGGCCAAACTTACTTCGTGTTCCAATTCATTTGCTCTCAATTTGAAAATCACTGCACAGTCTACTTCGCTGCATTGAAAAACATTACATTTGATTTGCTGATACTTGCGTAAAACCTGTTGAAATTGCAAGCGCGCCCTTAAAGTCCTTTCACGTACACCTAGGGCAGGGGTGCCCAACATTTTTTTGCCCCAAGGGGGTGTTGTCTTCCTTGGCATATTTAACGACCGTATTTTCCGCGCTGTAAGGTGCAGCGGCTTTTAAGGCACACCTTCAATGAATGGCCTATTTTAAAATTATATATGGCGCATGGAATAGAAGCTACCACGGTAGCTGCGTTTGCGTTATGCATCCACTAGATGGAGCAACGTAGCAAAATTTCAGACAGGGTATTATGCATTTTAATTGTAAAAAGTACATTTAGAAAAGAAATGCAGAGGTAAAATGTGAAAAATTGACAGGGCCAATAAGCTACGAAATGTTTTCATCCCCCAAAAATGAAAACTCACGGTTTATGCAACGTATAAGGCGCACCGGATTCTATGGCGCACTGTCAGCCTTTGAGAAAATTGCAGGCTTTTAGGTGCGCCTTATACTGCGCAAAATACGGAACCAATTTTGCAATAGCAAAAGTAGCAATCGGTGACATCGGAAATGTAGCACAAACTGCTATGCCCGCATTAGAGGCAGAGGCAGTTCCCCGTTGTATGCGTCTGTTGTTCTTTTATTCCTTTTTAAATTTTGGGCACTGTTATGCGATCTAGCTACGCCGTAGGCCGGTTGATGGGGATTAATTACTCTAGGTGAATTTTCAAAAAGTCACCGCATACATGGCTGTTTGCCAGCGGTTTGAGCCGACGAATTGTCATCTGATCCAGGGCCTCCCACGCACCCCCACGTGGTTAAAACGGCCTCCATCGGGACTTTAGGAAGGACCCGACCGCCAATGATGGTCAACGTGCCCAACGCCCCCGACGTCCCAGAGACCAGCAAGATGCTGGAGGACGTCGATAGCGTGAGTATGGCAGCCGAGAACACCTCCGGCGGATTTCACACCGCTCAAATTGTCTCAAAGGTGCTAGAGACGTAAATTTGGCACCTTCCTTCCAAATCCATGTCAGGTTTTCTTTGGGCGCTGGCTTGCACAGCTGGTTCTCGACGTACTTTGATTTTAACCACGTTTTCTGTTTCCTCTTTCTCTCTTCTTTAACGTCATTGTCACCCTCTGTTGGCTGTGTTTTACGACTCCATTTACTCGCTGTTCTTTTTATTTTTATGGCTGATGAATCCAAACCCCACAACTGGATTTTTTTTTCCCGCTTCTTTGCTTCCGCTGGTTTGCGTTGCTCTCATCTGCCGCCCCTTTCTTCTCACGTCACGTCACGTCACGTCACGTCACGTCACGTCACGTCACGTCACGTCACGTCACGTCACGTCACGTCACGTCCCGCGCTTCAGTCCCATTGAGCCGTCATCCCTCCCCCCGGCTCGCCTCACCCCACCCATTTGACCCCCGCCCCCCCCATGTCCTCTTGTGAAAGGTCCCTGACTGACCCTCTCCTCTTCTCCCCCTCCTCCCCTCCTCCAGGTGCTTGCCTCCCTGCCCCCCTGCCCCTCCCCAGCCCCTCGCAGTAACCCTGTTCCTCTCCCTCAGAGCTACGAACCAGACGAGCTGACCGAGGAGATGGCCCACTTGGAGGGCCTCATGAAGGACCTCAACGCCATCACCACGGCGCCATGAGCGTCCTCGCACAGATGCGCGCGCATTACACTCCATACAAATAATAAACCGTGGGTACAGGAAAATAAGTGAAAACGACAAGCAACGAAAAGCAAACGGCCCGTGGACGCAAAATGACTTCTGTGCCCTGCCCCACCCGCCCAGAAAAGAAAAAAAAACAACAACTTTTTTCCGGCTCGCCTTTCTCAGTCTCAGGAAGGAGATGGCCATCGCTGGGAAGCAAAGTGAGAGACGCTTGGTGTTTTTCTAAAAGAACCGTTCTAGGAGACGACGGACCGGGTCAAAAGATTGCGATCTTATCGCCAAAATACAAAGGCGGTTTGTTTGTTTGTCGGGTGCCGCGCGACCATGCACGTCTATGTGGAAAGTGCGACCGGGCGCCGGTATTGATGTTGGTCCGCGCCGTGTCCGTCTTTCTTTTGTGCATTTTGTATATCTGTCGGGCGGTTCTGTAACGTGGACGTGGGACATCCATCCGCCCTCCGTACGAGCCGACCCTATTCCAACCTATAGTCACGTTATGCTTTTATCCCATTGTACCGTGATTTTGTATTGCTTTTTACCTTATTGTATTCTTCGTTTTTTTTTTTTTACGTACGCATCCTTATAAACGTGTACATATGTTGTCTTTATTTTTAAACCGCCTCCTTCTTTTATTTGGGACGAAAGCGTCACAAAGGCGTCCTAACGGGGTCTGCCTTCTAAAAGCCGGAGCGCCGCGTTTGCAAGTTGGGAGCTAAAGGTGACTCAGGGCGCTGCCCCATCCCTCTCTGGCACACACCCTCACATTGCAGTCAAACAATCACCTACAACAGACCAGTTGTCTTTTTTACAAAACGCGCGCGCGTTTGTGTGGAGTTTACGCTACTTCCCGGCGCCCCTCCATTGTGGTTCTAGTACGTGTCCTCGACATGGCGGCCTTTAGAACGGGACTCCCGCTGAGTTGGTGTGCGTCGTCACTTTTGTATGAAGAAAAAAAAAATCTATTCACAAGCCTGATGTCAAGTCTACTTTCCCGTGATCCTGTTACCCAAAGAGATTTATGGTAGTCATTTTGCAATCTCCGCTTTGGTGACGTTTCTTACAAATACCCATCATCATGAATGTCTTTATTAATGTATGAAATTTTAACAACGCGTTTGTTTTGTTGGGTTTTTTTTCTTTTTTCGCTTTTTCGAAGGGGGATGTATGATTGAAAAGTACAAAAAAACATTCAAAAAAGGAGCGATGAAAGATGAAAAAAAAGGGTCGGACTCCATTTTGGAAATAGTCTATTGAGTTGTTAACAGCTGAACCTATATTGCACTTTTTCACTGTTTTTGGAAAGTGAATTTCTTACATATCTTGTGTTTTGATTATCAAATGCCGTTTGTGTAATGTAGTGTCCTATAGGTAAAGCAGCAGGCAGCTGGTCTCGTATTCTGTTGATTTGTTTTGTTTGTTTCTTTTCTTTTCGGGGGGGATTGTTGTTTGTTTTTCCTGTTCAAAAGGCGATATGAATTTGAGCTGGCGAGCGTCGACTCCGCAGCTCGCGTTGCTTGTTGGTGTACAGACATTTCTTTGCTTTCTGTAGGAAAACCCAAAATCAGTGGCTTTTTAAGAAAACCTTGAAAACGTGTCTGCGGAAAAAGGTGTTTTGTTTTTGGTTTTTAATTGGTGTATACAGTACAAACTATTATGAATACTAACAAAATAAACGCTTCACGTTGTTTTATTCCATCACAAGTATCCAAGAAGGGCGAGCAGGCAACAGCTTGTCTGCAATAGTTGTAGCACTCATTACATATAAGAGACACGCGTGCAATAAAAGGCACAGACTAACAGCGGTAAGATGAAAAAATATATCATTTTGAGGGCCCATAACCGACAATGAAAAAATAGCAATACCGATTTAAAAACTACGTATCGTTAAATAACGATGTACTTTCAATGCAATTGATGTGTTCCGTCGTCAAACTCGTTCCCTGCCAGACATTTTAGATCATTTTGACATCAATGGCCACACGATATTGTCTTCCGTGATTATATGTGATTCGTTTTGACAAAAGCAAGTATATGCCGCGGGGAAGATTTTGAGCTATTGATGAAAATACTAAATTTCGACAGATGTCAGTTTGGGGATTTCTACAAAAACAACCTTCTTAAAGGGACACGTGTAAGATTTAGACCGTTTTTCTTTAAAAAGGAATGAATTAAATGTAAATTTAAAAAAAAACCTGCAAATAAATGTGTTCTAAATGACAAACAGGATGTTTTAAATAAAATCATAGGTTAGTTAAATTTGAATGATCATTTATTAAATTATCATTAAATTATTAAATTATATTACACTCCTCCGGAGGCGGCCATGTTTGTTATAGCTACAGGCCTGCAGCACCTCCTGCTGTCCATAATGAAAAACAGTCTTAACTCGTACACACGATCCCTTTAAGGTCTCAACTTTCATTTCCCAGCGACCAACATGTTGAAAGACCGATGTGGCAAAAATGTGCGTTTCTCAAAACGAGGGATTTCAAATTGGCAACAAAATGTTTCATTTTCAGTTATAAGCCTGATTTGGTGAAAACGCATCACATTTATACACCGGATCTACCAAGTGAAAGCATAGACTCCGCTTCCTGACATTTTCTGTTTCATATCTGAAGTGGGACATTATTGTCATCTAGGTGTAGATGTGAAAATAGTTATGTAATGATTTAGAATCGCTCAAAATTGAAGTTAAGATCTCTTGCTTTTATTTGTATCATGCTTCAGGCAATGGCCCATTTTCTGCGGTCTCCTTTGCACCCGAGTTTGACAAAAATCAACCGCAGTGTTAGATGTTATCATCATTTTTGTTTTCAGATTTCATCATTTTCCGACAAGACTCCCTTTTGTGCGATGATTCTTTTTACAATGCCAAAATGGACTGTATCGACCAACATCCGTTCTTCGAGTCAAGTTGGTACATGGTGACCTAAAGGTCAATACATTTCACTTCTCATGCCTCTACAAATGTTAGGAACGATAACTAATGCGGAAATATAGTTGAACGAACCTAAAAGTAAAACGATTTTGTCGAGCCCGATCGTCCGCATGTTTGGGATCCGGCCTCGCTCCTGTCGCAAAGCGGATAAGTGCCGTGTTGCGGCATGGCGCGTCTGCCGCCGTGCTTTGCCAAACTGTCCTGCAGCAACTTTATACCAAGCCAACTACAGAAGTTTACACAGCCCTGTAAAACGACACCAGCTCATTTATTTAATGGCCTTTTTGTTCACTCTGCCATTACTTGGATAACTGGCACTTATTTTTTCATTAACTTCTATACTTTTTTTTGTGTGTGATTGAACTATTTGATTACAACAGGGGTACCCAAACGTTTTTGACACCAAATCTACTTTTTTGCCAACTTTTCGCAAGAGGACGTGATCTGTTTTATTTAATTTTAGAACTGTATCATAGTCAAATCCAAACGTTGTGAGGAAGCCAGTCAATCCTCCAAAATAAACTGTACTTATGGTTCAAGTAACACATGACTCGAACGGCCTTGGTACGTTCTATATTGTTTTTCAATCAGTGTGCTTTTTTTCATGCTGGCGAGCAAAATAGCTAGGCGGCCGACCGCGGGCAACGCATTTAGCATCCCTGCCATTAAAGCATAAGCATTTCATCACAATTTCCATCATTTAAATTTTATGGAGAGACGACATACATGCCCCAATTTAACGTCACAAATATATACCGATGCTATACGTACATATACGCACTCTTATTTAAATGCCTTTTAATAAACATGCTTTACTACATGTAGGCTTTTTAACACCTTACTATATACATTGTAGTTTTATTTTAAAATGCATAACACTGATTATTTAAAAAAAAAAAAAAAAGCCTTTTTAAACATGGCGTTTTAAAAATAACGTTTTTTTTATGCATGCTAGTCATGGCCTCTTTTTTTCATTTTTATACCTAATTAATTTTCCAAGAAAAAATGAGGCACTAGTATACACGGTCATTTAAAAAAAAAAAAATGCTTTAAATACTCCATAACTACCACCTCATACATGGTATAACCATACTTGGTTTTTATTATTAAAAAAAGGGATATTTAAAAAGCAAAATTGGTCTTTTTCAATGCCTTGCTATATACATGGCCGTATGTCTTACTGTAATTGATTAAAAAAAAAAAAAAGTGTTTTTCATTGTCACGGCATGGACGTTAAAAAACTTGGTTCCTAAAATAAACGCACTTCTGTACAAACAGAATGGACGTCAAGGCGGGATACCTGCACCGAGTAAATAGTTTGAGACTATTTATACCTATTTAGACATACCATCCATCCATTTTCTTTATCCTTGCAAGAGAACAGGAACATTTAAGTCTGCTTTTACTATTCGTCAATATCGCCATTAAAAAAAAAAACACCTCAGAGGAGCACCCGTTTTTGGCTCCTTTATTGGAATAGTATGGATCATCCACAAGGATCCTGGGGATAAGCGGTCAAGATGATGGCGGGGTGCACGTTTCGGCCAGTTACATCATGATGGGATGGGGGCGTGGCAGCTACAAGGTAAGGTGCGGTCTTTGCAAACAAGCCGTATTGTTGACCTTATTTCCACCAATACAATTTTCCTGAGCAAAAAAGCCTTCAAACACATTTTCTTTTTGCACTTACATGATCACACAATCCTGTTTGAAAAAGTAAGTCTTTTAAAAAAAAGATGCCTGATGTTTTTTCTCACCGCATTACAGAAAAAAATCCTTACTGTACTCCTTTTAAATTAAACATGTAAAAGCGTTGAAAATAAGAACATGAATGTCAACAAAGAATGACATGTCTTTATTAACGAAGGGAGTAAGCGATAAGGCTCTACAGTCCTCGGGGAGTTTTGAAGTTCATGCCAACAATGGGCTGAGTCACCTGAAGCTTGGAGATGTTACCAAAGTCCTGCAAAGAAAAACAAATACAAAAAAAAAAAAAAAAAAAGGACACATGAGGACCACAATGTCACTTCCAATTAAACTTTGGACAGCAAAGGCAAGTGCTTACAAGCATCTTGAGCATGTCTTTGGTCTCTGGGTCCACCTCGATGACCTCCTGGTCCAAGGCTGAGATCTGAACACAAGTTCACAAGACAAGTTAGGAGCTCTGCTATTTAGCATTAAAGTAGGCAATAGCATAGAATGAGCGAACGGAATAAAGTGAGACCTCGGGCACATAGTTGTCCCTCCTCTCCCGCTCCTCCTCTTGCAGCTTGATGGAGATGCCCCTCACTGGACCGCGCTGGATGCGCTTCATCAAGTGTGTCACATAACTGCAATACAAAACCACTAGGGATGGGCCAAGATCTTGTGCCACAAGATCTCACGAGATCAGAATGTCGCAAGCTGACACAAGGTACACTCTGCTGCTCCGTGCAGCTGCACGCTCCACTCTAGGTGGAGAACCGTTAGCCAAGCATTTGGTTTTCCTTTTCTTCTCGACACAGTTCTAGTTACATTTGCCATAAATATCCAAAGTTGCGCACCATCCATGTTCCACCAAGTTTATGAATGTGTGTATATGCCAAAAGATCACACTTAAAAGTAAAATGAAATACCTTTACGTGTTCTCTAACTGGTGCACTCTTAATTTAATCAGCTGGAGACTTCATAACCTTTACAAGATCCTCTCGGTTTCAGTAATATTCCTGAGTGTGAACAAGGATGGACTCGCTTCTTTAGTTGAAAATAATGCCTTAAAGGGACAATGTGTAAGATTTAGACCGTTTTTCATTAAAACGGGTCAAATTAAAATAATATAAATCAACGTACAAATAAATGTGTTCTTAATGGCCGACAGTATGTTTTAACTATAAACGTGGGTCTAGTTATCATTAAATTATATTAAATGGTGGGTGGCACTCCTCCATGTTTGTTAAAGCTACGGACAATGGCAAATGCAACACCTTGTTGAACTATTCAGTAGTTGAAAAAATCTCAGCTGCAGCTGAAAAATATTTATTTTTATAAATAAAAAATATCTATTTCTATTTATATTGCACACTAGTTAATTTTGTTGCAGTCAGCTCAGTAAAGAAAATGAAACTATTTTAAAGACTGGTTTTATACTACAAATTTTGCAAAAATCACACCATGTCCTGCCTCAAGCTTGTGAGACCTCAAATCTTGTGGCACTAGCCCTAAAAGAACACGAAAACGCCAAATTGATTCATGCAGAACTCAAACTCACCCTGCGATTTTGTTGCGCAGAGGTTTGCTGGGGATGATGGCGATCTCCTCACACAACCTCTTGTTGGTGTGGAAGTCATTGCCCAGACGGGTGTAGTACTTCTCGATGATGACCCTGGCGGCCTTCTTGACCGTCTTCGTCCTGACTCGTCCCTGATAAGAGCCAAAGCACAAAACCTTGTCACTAACTAAGCTCGCCAACATCCGAGTCCTTCAGCCAACACCAAATATTGTCTGCCTAGCAAACAGAAGCTCGACTGTACCCAACTCGGCGCTGGAACTAAACCGCACGGTAATATTCATTTGTAGTAGCAACGATACTGCTTTCCTGGGAGTCGATTCGGTTTGTATTTTAATCCTCCGTGACAGTCCGCACCACAGCAAAAATATAACAGAAAGTACAATTATTTATGTCACTTGGTTGATAAAATCTGCTTTTTACGGCTACGTAATCTCACAAAAGATGATGATTAAAAAGGATTGTACCAGATAATCTTTTTCTACTGTAGAATACACCTACCATTTCGTTTTAGGCCGGTAAAGAGGAAGCGTTTGAATTTCAACCGGAAGTTTATAGTGTACATCACACGATAAACTGTAATACACTGCTCTCTTGCGGCCAGAGGTGATACTCGCAGCGACGTCTCCACGGTTTAAAAAAAATTAAAAAAAAAAAAAAAACAGAAAACTAAATGGTAAATTGACTGTTTTTTGGGGGGGGTTGGCAGAGACTGATGTGCATTCTGGTACGCTGAAAACTACTGAAAAGATGCATTTGTATATTTCTTTGTTTTTATATTTTCATTCTACTTGTGCAGTGTGTTCAGTCTTTTAACAATTTTAAGTTATAATGTAAAGGTATTGATATTTCAAAAAAAATCAAGTATCTCTTGAAAATACTGCATGGAGGCCAGAGTTCTGTTTTTTAATGTTTGTTTTTTTTCGTTTAAACTAATATGGTTGATGCTCCTGTTATTTGGGTCATTATTATTATTGGCGTCGTTTTTTTATGACAATTGTAAATGTAAAAAGAAATACAGCTAACGATAAGGAAACTTCAGAAATGTAACATGGTCTCCTCGTGGAAAATATAGTAGTACACTATTTTCCTTACGATTCAACAGGTGTATTAAAAAAAGCCTCCTTACAACAATAATTTAAAAATGTATTATGAAAGCAAGTGATGTTATTCTACTTAATTGTTAAATTCTCCCCCACAATTAGGTACCAACCACTTTCCTCCAACTTTAAACCAAAGGGACCACGTTTTAATTCCAAAATGATTGGGAGGAAAGGGGGAGTCACCCTAAACAATTCATTCACTAACATATTAATCTAAAACAGGCAATCCTTTTCGAAATGTTGACAAACAGAAGTGCATGCATTCTTACGCAATTAAAAAAACAGTTGCATAATGTACAAATACAAACACAAAGAAAAGGTGGAGAAATCTTTTATTTTACATAAAAAAGGGGTGCAAACTGGACCTCCCTTTAGGCATGGAGGGAATAAAAAGTGATTTTTCATGTGGGACAAACTGTATAACATGAATCCAAAGAGGAAGAACGGGCAACTCATTAGAAAATAAAAGAAGATCTTCAGCTTTTTCAGCAAATTAAAATTCAGAAATAATAAAAATAGGAAATTTGGGTCCTTCACTCCTGAAGCCCTTGACTAAATCAAAGTACATTTTTGAAGTGACATTCATATTTCAACACAATAATACTTATTTACAGTTTTAAGATTTCTCTTAATCATAGCTCTGGGGGGAACAATTGTGTTGAGGAGAAAATAAATTCTTGAAGCTGTACAACTAGATTTTCCACAGTTTGATAGGTGGGAGGGGGGGAAAAATGATCAAATACAGCTTTTGTATGGAATCCCAAAAGAAAAAATCCAAGACGACAATTGTGAAGTCTGTACAATTTACAATTCTGAAATAAGCATCACAACATTGCAATAAATGTCACCCTTTTCTTAAAGAAAAATACAGTAAGTCCAAGACCAATCTACAGTACAGCAAATGAGGACAAGTGCCAGAGAACCCAAAAAGTACAAAGCCATTCATACCTACATCAACTGCCCTTAGCTTTCTTTTACGCCACAGCTATGGATGTCACAAACAACCTGAAGACCAACGTATCAAAACCCAGAATGAACTCAACAATTGCATGGAAAGTAAACGGAAGGTCTTCCCCTCACATGTTCATATAGATCTCAACGTCTCAAGGAGCTGACAACGGACGAGTTCACAAAAGGCAGAGTGCTTTCTTCTATGGCTGAAGCCATGCACATACTAACCATACCGTTGCGCTGCAGGAGACCCACAGTCGCGAATGAAATGAAAGGCTGTCAGCACACCCTTAAAAACAGCGGCGGGAGAAAAGAAAGCTCACTTCTGGAGATGTGACAACACTTCCCCTGGCTCTTTTTAAACACTTGCCGGAAACTGAAATCAGCCACCTTGCACTGCCGTCTTTTTTCTTTAAAAATGAAGATGCCCAGATTGTACTAATCAAGGACACAAGGTGGAGTGAGATGCTGAAACACAAAAGAAAAAAAAAAGAAAAAACATTCTAGTTTCCTGGCACAGGTCAAAGGCATGGACTTGTAGTAGTCTCAGGAATGGCACTAGGGGAATTCCAAATTTAAGGGAAACATGAAACAAAACAACATAAAAGGCTATTTCGTCTGGATATCCACCTCACTATTAAGATTTCACAAGAAGCCCAAATGACGAGGCCCTGCCTGGTGCCACCGTGGCATTATTTGGAGCCAGAGGTCAAAAGGGTTTCCAACTGAACATCTCAGGCCCCAATAGCGAGGAAAAGCCGCCACTCAATATAGCCTATTTCCCACCATTCCCTGCAGTTTCTAACACAACGATGACTTCAACTCTCATAAAAGGTCCCGTAGATGCTCATATTCAAGTACTTTCAAGAACACAACTTAGGCCTCACATGTGGTGAGGGCCAAGAACAAACCAAAAGCTATACAGTGTAAATACACGCGACAAGCATTGATTCAGTGAGATAGTTAGCGACATCTACAACATTGTATTCAAAAAGATGTGGGCACTGGTCCATGTTAAGACCGCACCCAGGCCTCCAGTGAGAGTGGATTGATGTGGATGCATGCAGATGTGGGGAGGAGCGAGACATGGCACACAAAAACAAACGAAGGGCGACAAATGAACACGTTGTTCCCCGCACGTCTGGGGAAGCCTGGCACACGACATGAAGAAGACACACGGAACGCAAAACACGTGATTCAACAAAGAACAAAAGAGGAAAGCTGGGGTCAACAAACGTAGTAGTGCAGTCATGGTCTCAAGCTTTTTTTTTTTCACGTTGCTACCCTTTCCTTCCTCATAAAGCCATGGCTATTTGGATTGAACAAACAATTGCATTTTAAAATGTTCACATTAGCACAAGAAGAAATTAAAAAAAAAACTGCTTGGATGATAGGACAGGTGACTTACTGAGGAAATTGTTTCAAGGCAGCCCTCTGTGAGACCATGTCAAAACACATGATGTGGATACAATCTCTATCCGTGTTGACACGTCAGGATCATCGAGCATTGCTTTGCAGTGCGAGGGGCGGGCGGCAGGCTGGATTCCATCAGTCCCTCACAGTCCAAAACTTCAGTCTTAACGCAAATCACGTAACCCCTACTGCCGCAAATCTAACACGCATCAGATCCAAACGCCTTCTTTACACCAGTCAAGTGAGGTGCTTGTTTGGGATTAAGGCAGAGAACAGTTGTGTCGAGAAGCTCCAAAGCGATTACTGGTGCAGAATCCGATGTTCGCCATCTCAAGAACATCACGCGGCCTCGCCATATTTGTTTTGGTCTCACCTCTTAACGATGATCTCTTCCCTTCCCATGCACAGGACAAATTACATAAATGCTCCTAAGTCTTTAACATTTCGGTTCATACATTCAGCGTGTATGTTGGGAGAATTAGTAAGAAAACTGATGGCAATCAAGATAAATATCATAAATAGTTTTTTCTTCCAGCCCAACTCCAAGCGTTCACAAAACAGGACAGGAGTCGAGAGAAATGTAGTGTGTCGAGAGGTGGACGCTGGCCGCCGAGGCAGGGCGCAGAGCCTCTGAGAACACAGTGCAGGAGGCACGCGCATGTGTGTGTGTGTGTGTATGTATGTGTTCTCTGGTCCCCACGGCTCACCTCTTTGGAGGCAGAAAGTGCAGGAGCTAATGCAAGCGGTTGAGGCTCTTGACTCCTCATGTGTCATGCTTTACATTCAGTCCCACGTCAGGAACACCCAAAAAGGGATTTTTCACCAAAGAGTTTGTGACAGGGGGGTGAAATTTCAATATTAGCCAGTCAAACAATCAATAACAGGTGGAAGGAAGATGCTGCAAGGAGGAAAAAAAGCATCTTGAACAAAATTATGCTTTGCAAAAGTTCCAACAAAACGTTATCCTGCACAGCCGGGATGAGAAAAAAAAATACCAGCAAAGGTGCAGTCAAATGTGTCAAAAAACATTTCACTGGTCCTTTCAGAAAACAGTGCCATCAAAAGCTCTCCATTTCCTCCACTTGTCTTCTGAACGGAACCTCACTGGTTTCTGTCAGCACTACCAAGTGAGCCAGCACCTTTCAGGCTGAGCGGAGGCCATCATTTGTGTCGCGGTGTATTCTTCTTCCGTTTTCGCTTAAAGAAACAGCAGCACCTGCAAACAGACACACACATGCAACTGAAATTTATCTAAATGATTAAGCACAAGCTGAAGACTTATATTGCTAAAAAAAAAAAAATGGACATAAACTTTTAATTTGAGTAAGAACCTTCCGTTTACCCTGAATCTCACTTCCCATCTTTCCCAAATTTGTTGCAAAATTTTAGAGGGAAGTCCCTTATCTGTTCTCACATGATTATTTCCTTCTCGGATGACCTAAAAAACGGACTACGACAGTGTGCCAAGGAGGCACCAGTTCAAAAGGAATTCTGATAATGTAATGAATAAAAGTCACATGACCGAATTAAGACAACATATTAGCTCTGATTGGTTGTTATATGAGCCTTAAGCAACTGTGATGTCATTATCAGGTGACAGCATCCATGAAAACGGTTGGATCGTGCTACTTAATTCATATTCCACAAACTCAATATTAAGGCTGGACAACATGGCCATAGAAATAAAATCTCAATTTTTCAATCACTTTGGCCGATTTTAAGTAACTTAATCTAAGCAATACTGTAAGCCAAAAAGAAACTTGTTCAAAGGTTGAGCTATTAAAAAAAAAAAAATCCATTACAAAGTGTTTAAACAAAAAGTACTGGTTTTAAATTGTAAACTTAACATTTATAGCTTGTGTATAAAAAAAAAAGTATCTTGCTTAAATTCACAATCAAGCAGTTGGCAACTATTGTAAACACATGCTGTAAACCGTCCATTAAGATTTCTGTCTCTTGCGCAAAACTTAAATTTCTTGACTTAGCAAGTTTTCACTGGCAATTCGATTAAATGACAATTTCATCTAATGTGATGAAATCATCAATCAAATTAATTTATTTGATTGATTGCTCATCCCAAAACAGTATTTATTAAATGTTTAATTGCATAGAACATATTATAATCAAAATTGTTGATTTGACTTTCCCTTTTAACTTTGTCCATACTGTGTGATGTAAATCATAGCATTTTCTTTGGTTATTTTGTCTCAAATTCTCTCAGAAACCAAATGTGAACAGGTGTGGGGGGAAAAAAAAGCTGGCAAAATTTGTCTGAAAAGAATGTGAAGGGGGGCACACAGAGAGCCAAGACACGATGAGCCAGTGGTTCAATAAATACACACAAAGACAAAGGAAGCTGTTGATTAAGGCATGGCCTGGTCCTCCTACAGCATTAAACTCGGGAACAAAAATTTAAACTCCTTTTATCTGGAGCCAAACCTTCCAAACAGGACCATATCTATCTGATGCTCTTAAATTTGTCCCTCCTTGCCTTGATATGTTCGAATGATATCATTTAAGATTAAAAACCCAACGAGTGGGTTGCGCCAGCCTAGGCTAATCCACTCCTTGTCCCATGAGTCTGAGGTGGACGAGCAGAGAGGGACTCACCACAAGTTGAGCATTTTCACGCAGCTACAGAAGAGAGAACACAAAAAGTGTAAAGACAAAAGAAAGATAGATTAATACAGCAAGAACAAGATGATGAGGAAAGAGTGCGTGCGACACACAAACACGCACACATGCACTTATGGACACATTAACAGACAAGCATGGGGGGGGGGGGGGGGGGTGTGTGTGTGTGTGTGTGACTAGACAAGGAACGAGATAATAATAGTATAATAATTCAGTGGGCCTGTGTGGTTACGAGATTAATCCGTTCCACGGCCGGGGTCGTAACGTGAATTTGCCGTATGGGGCGCAATACAAACCTATGTTAAATAGCACTTCACCCACTTTCCCGCATCACGGCAAAAACAAGTCATGACCCTAGGGGTTGGCTGTATTTGTGTTGTTTCGTCTCCATCTTCAGGCGTTTTTAGTTAATTGCTCTTATTTTCTGGTCACATCAAACTGCCAACGCTGCATCACGTCACTCAGATACTGGTCTCCCATTGGTCTGTGTCACGATTCCCTAAGATACTGGTCTGCGATTGGTCGGCATCACGTTCAAAATGGCGGCATGCTATGGACTGGATCTCGTCTTGAGTGTTTATAATAACTATTTATTGTCTATTTTACTGCTTAATTCAAACGTGAATGGGTTAGCCATGGGTCCCAAGCTGGCCAGCTTTGTTAAAGAGAGACATAAGAAGATGATTTATATGGAAACGAAGCTGGAGATAATCAAGAAATTTGAAGAAAGCTAAGCTAGGGTAGGCTAACCTCATAATGGAATATGGCCAAAACAAACTCATCACGTAAAAGGTAAATAAATCCTTTCTATATTTTTCATTTATGATGTTATTTAATTGTATACATGCATATTATATATATGTAGCAATTACTATACTATTTTGATACAATTTTTTAATATGTATATAAAATTTTGATATTTTTACATGGGGTTTTACATGCATTAGCGAATTAACATAGGTTTGGATTGCCCGCCGTATGGCGAATTCGTGTTACGATCCCAAACGCAGAACAATTTAATCTCGTAAACCGGGGGCCCGCTGTACAAAGAACTAGACCGGTTGCTAGCACTGGATAGGTTGCAAAGTTTCAGTAATTTATTGTATTATATTGACCACTCGCAGGTGTTATGTGATCCTGTACTTAAATGGTGGAGAGAGAGAAAGAGAGACATTGCAATCCACAGATCGGTCGATATAAGATGCAAAACAAATAAAAAAAGAAACAGCAAACACCTTCACCCACACACACCCAGCTTCTTGTCAGTTAAAATTTACTGGCAAGTAAAACTATGTCTTGCTGCAATGATGTCACTGATTATGTAGGTGGCGCCGCTATCGCCATGTCATTTACACATCTCATGTTGGAAAGACGAGCTAGGTCTAACACACAGTAAATAGAAAAGTGGCTGTGTTTGCACTGCTTCCGCATCAGTTCCGTTCCCACTATCGAGTCTTCAATAAATCATGAAAGCAGAGAACATTTCCTGAAAATGCTTTTGGACCACTCTTGTGTTGACATAATCTTCTTTTTATTGTCCTTTCTAACCTTACAAAGCACTTCCACTCCCCCAATTTGGTACATTTTGGTGGAATGCCAAGGATCCGAACGGGTCTATATTGACCATGACGTGTGACTCACAGCATCACATACGGAAAGTACTGGCCCTCCAATACTGTGTGGGATTTCTGGATGTAAGTTAACAGTAAAACCCAGTCAAAAAGAAAAGGAAAAATGTTCTTCAATGTATCGGTACGGACATTGTATCGAGGACTGTTCAACTGCGTTACGTGTATATCTATTTGACAATGTGAGCCACGACTGTAGAAAAATACTGTCTTGGCAACATTTCGTAATGATTCATTTAATTAACTGGCAGCAGCATGAGTTCTATTGGCTTCGACTTGCTCGCAGAGCCATCAAAGTAGCTACCATCAACGATGCCAATCATCATATCAAACGAGTGTGTGAACGGACATCACTGGAGGATGGCTCATCATTAGACGGAAATAGAAACAAGTGCAAATTAATGGTGTTTTTATGAACAGAATCATCTTTGATGGAACCTTTGATGTCCTGTCAGAAAGGGCTGTAACATCAGTTACTAAAATGGAGGTCATCAAGTTTGTTTTTCTTCGACTGATATTAATTTGATTGTACTATTTTGTGCAATATTTGTACACATAGAGCAGTACTTATGTAGATTTTTTAAGTTTTTAGTTTCGAGGATTTAAGTTAACTATTTTGTGTAGGGAAGGGGATAAAAAAAAAAAAAAAAAACTTTTTTGTTAAGAAACGGTTCCCAAAGTTTCATTTCAGGTCAGGTCAGGTCAGAGGGGATCACAACATGCGTAGTGACACTGTAGTAAGCACGGCATAGCTGTTGTAGGACAAACCTCCAAAGGTTTGGTCACACTTTGCAAAAGGTGGCAACCTACAAAGTATTTATACATGCACACACAGAGCATGTTTTTGCCTTTATGCTGTCAGTTTTTTTTCTTTTCTTAATCTCTTCAGCACGGCAAGATTACAATGTCTTGGAAAAGGAAAACAATCACGCCAACCACTGCAGCTAACACAAACATTTAGTTAAGCTATCTCAGCTGCAGCTGAAAAAAAAAATGCCTGTATGAAAAGTCACTGTATGTTTATATTTGCAAGCTCGACTGCTAATTTTCTTGCCATCTGCCCAATTAATAAAACTTAGTTTTACAAATTTTGTCTCATTCTTGTGGACTCGTTCTTGTGAGGCATCTTGACTTGTGGAATGTTGTGTCTTGTCGCTATTAACTAGGTTTCTAGAGGAAGGGTAGTTAATTTTTCTTAAAAGATTAAGAGAATTGATAATCAAATTGTTAGAGTCAAGAATGGAATCTCAAAACGGGAAAATCTTATTGAGATCTCATCTTCTAATTCCCATGACCGATTTTATGCAATTGTTACAGGAAGATGTGTCTCGTACTTTATTATTTTTTTTTTAGATTTAACTCTTCTGTGCAAGTGTTACAGGATGATGTGTACTCACTACTTTACCGCCACCAAAACGGGTCTCGAAGGTTTTTTTTTTTTCCCCCCAAGAGAAGTTTTGTGAATTATTTGCCTAATTTGAGTAGTAATTTTATAATTTTGTGGAGCATTTTTTTTGTAGGTTAATCCAAGGGACCTGAGGCAATGTCTTTAATCAAACAATGTTAAAATTACACTATTAACAAACATTATTATTGATGTTATTAATGTTTATTGCATTAATGGGTCTTTTTCTCTCAGTTTGAAATGTCCTACCACATTTGAATGCACCATAAGTCTCATCCTGAAGTTCACAGTTTGCAGAAACTTGTGCCGTAGCAAACTATGAAAGCGTATGTAGTGTGATGGCAATAATTTGGGAAAAAGGAGTCAGAAGGACGAGTCAAGCTTATTGGAACATAACCACCTTTCAGGGGAAAAACTTCAAAACAAAAAGCCCACTGAGGTACTTGCACTGACATCCATGCAGCTTTTGGCTAGATTACAGCTTTGCTCTCAATTTTCTCAGTCAGCTTTATGATGTGGATGACGTTTTGTGAAGTAGAATGAATTTTAGTTCACTTCTATTACGTGTTAATTGCTTAAATTTTTTCATTTCCCAACGTGTTCGAGAACAGGGGTTCCCAAAAATCGACTGACACTGTAAAGTATCAAACCTTGTTATTCACAACTTAACTGAGACAGGGTTCTACTTATATGTATATGTATGTTGACGTCAAAAATAAGCAAGGGTTGTTGATTTGAAATCTTCGTCATTGCCTCTTAGTCAGCTGTGACACATACAAGCAGAACAGTTTTCCCACATAAGGAAGTGAGCCATGCCCAGTAGCCCATTCGGGCATGAAGCGCAAAACATTAGGGGGAGTGGTGGACGATTTAAATGAAAACCTTACTGTTCACATGTTTGGTGGGCTATGTCTGAAAAGTAGAATCTGATGGCCAAACATGAATAATCCAAGAGGAGCAACCCACATAGTTAAACGAGATACAAGCGGAAGGACCAAGTTGAAGGGTGTCACAATTCCACAGCACGGCAAAAGGCAGCGATTGGCAAGCGAAGCAAAACGAGGCAGAAAGGAAGAGCAGGAAAGAGAGGAGGCAGCAGTAAGACTTAAAGAGGTGCGGCTCCATGACACATACTTGGCCTCGTCCACCACTTCCACCTCTGCCTGGGCGGTGATGGGCGCATTGGAATGAGCTGCCAGTGGATCGTCAGCATTCAGCTCGCCGTTGGTTGAGCTTACCACCTGTGGCACAGACAAACGCATCCTCATATCGGATCTGTCGGCTAGGCCTTGCAGCCACACAACTACAAGTTAACATGTTTGCTGGCATCGGTGTAAACACAGCAGGGATTTCAGCGGGTGAAGAAAATATAACGTTGTGACCGCACCACTTTAACTGTATGGATGTGTGTCAGTCTCGTAATGGCAAAGAGCAAGCCGCACATCAATAACTCAGAAAGCAGACTACGTTAATGGGCAGTATTATGTGGAGTGCCTGGGGTGACGTAACTGAAAGTTGCATCGTTTCAGATGTTATTTGCTATCATGATTTAGAAACACATCAGTATGATGTGCCTCCCTATGTGGATGAATAATTTTTACACGATGACAGCATTTTACTTTTTTTTTTTTTTTTTTACAAAGGTATCCTTTTAATTACAAACACACCTGCATACTGGTTTGAATTGTATATTATTGTGAATTTACCTAATCACAAGGGATGTCAAAGTTAAAATGTTAATGAACTTGATTCATGGGGAAAAAAAATGTTGCATTACTCATGTATTAATTCATATTAATCATGGTAATCAAGAGTAAATATAGAAATATGTAATAAAAAACGTAACTGCTCATCAGGCAAAAAATCTTTTCAAAATGCCTTTTTAATTGAGTGCTTAATAAAATTCAAAGGTGAGATGATTCAGATTAAAAAAAAAAAAATTATAAGGGATGGGTTGAGTACTAATATGGTATAAGGCCGATACCCGGCCTTATTTCAAGGTATTAGTACTAGCCGTGGCAATCGATACCAGTATTGGTCTGAAAGTACTGTTGATATTGGTACATGGTATCAGTGACTATTCAAGAGTTGAGCATCTGTACTTTTATCTGTCTGGAAAAAAAGTGTGATCCATAAAAACAATTGTTTCGCAGTGGGAGCTCTTCTAATCACACATTCTGTTATCTGTATAATAGCATATTACAGTACATTTTGTATTAATGAAAACATGTATTAGTATTTATTATTAGTACTTTAAATGACCAAAGCGTGCGAAAAATTAAATTCAAACAGTACTCATTTGTGACATTGTGAAACATTACATCTTAATAGAGCTTAGTTCTTAGCATCTATCATCCAATAAACCTAGTCAGTTTTTGCTTTTTGAATGTTTAGTTGTCTTTATTTTGTATTTTTACTTTTAAAAATTGACTTGAATCTGTGAGATGCACTCATTATTCTTTCCTTGTTAATCATTAAAATATGGTTAAACATTGTTATCAAATTAGCGTTTCACTGGTTTTGGCAGCGCTTTGAAGTCTGCATAATCAGAGGTCATCAAGCATCCTGGAATAGATTGTAATCAGCACTTAAGGTCTCCAACTGTATTGGGAGGAGGCTGCTCTCCTTAAAACCATTTCAGAGCTTCAAAAAGTAAATGTGGTAATTCAACATGCAAGAAGTGATTTCATGAGGCACACAAAGATGCCGTAACAGGTTAGATCTAAGCTCAAAGTCTGCTGCTACATGGCATCATCACCATCTGTGGGGTGGGGCATGATGACATGCATATGGTGGTGGTGGGGGTAGGGGGTGAAAACATTTTAAAAAGACATCCACAAACCAGAGGTAGAGAAATGTGAGCGAACAACAACCATAGTTCTGTCTCATACACCTCATCTCTTGAATTGCATCAGACAAAATTTAGAATTACAAACAAAGTAGAGACCAGACAGATTTTCAGCTGGAACGGAAACATGAGCAATTTTCCTAAAATAAGTTGGTATCACCTATGACACCAACTACATATTCCTCAGCAAAAAGCATTTATCCCAGTTTGTCTGAAAATAAGAATTTTACAATGATCAGAATGCTAAATGTACACAGAAACTGTGTGACGACATAAGAAAGTATTGGATGCTCACAATCTTATGTACAGGCCACCAAAGCACTTGACAGTGCCACTGAGGTGCTACAAGACAGGACTAAAGCCTCAGATCAGGACGGTGAAGACGAGCTGATCAGGTGAAGGGGTGTATACCTGCACTGAGCCCCCGTGCCTGTCCGCTGCTAGGTGGGAGGTCAGGTAAGAGGAGTTTGCTTGGCGAGTGGGCTGTACCTCCCATGCTCCTCGTCGATCAGAGGCTGCTGTCTGCTCAGGAGTCGAGGAAGTCAAGTGACGGGAGGAGAAGTGGGTTTGGGAGAGCAACGAGAGAGGGAGGAGTGATGGAATAGTTGAATTAGGAAAGATGGGTAATTGAGTGTGCAAGGCCAGGTTCATGCAAAGCACAATGACAATTGGAGGAACAAATAACTCAACAAAACAGTAGCCAAAACAAACCAAGAAAGGCTTATAGCCAGATAAAAAAACACAAACGTGCCCAAGACCAAAAGAAGTGTCTAAATAGGTCTTGTATGTACCACAAAAAAGTAAAGAGTTTACTAAACTGTCGGTGTTTCAGACCTAAACAAACCTGTTTAGTTTACTTAATTGGTATCTTGTAAACAAAAATACACACAATGGCAAGAGTGCTCAACGCTATTACTGGTTTCAATCCATTTCAAGCAATCTAATGTTATCTAAAGTATGCCTTTAAATTAAACGAAAGACACATCATATATAAAATGCGTAAAAACAAACACATATAAACTGCTTTGAAGTTAACTACTTAAGACATACTATAAAAAGCTCGTATCTTTCTATGTTCGTAGAACCAAAAATGAAGACAAGAACATTTCATAATGGGAAAAAGACAATTCTTCAATAGTCTTTTTCTTCAAAAAACTAAAAAAGTGTACCACACATACAATTGAGACAGTAACGCTTTGCTTTAGCACCCAAAGCACACATTTCATTTACCTTTAACCTTTTAAAATAAAAGATAAGCATAAGTGGCTACAGAAAAGGGATGGATGGACCCCCTGTATTGAGCGCTTGTCATATTGTGTATATTGTATCAGTAGGTAGCTTTGTCAATTTATAAGCTTTGAATGCCATCAATCTTAACTCTACAGAGTTCTAGTCAAACCTTCCATTACAGCATTGTATTTTTTGAATGGAGATTCCTGTAGCCATGTGTACACATTGAATCCACATATCCCATATACAAATGCTTTCATACCTGGTTTCTTATTGGCGGGTGTGCTGAGGTCCGGTCTCTGTGGGCGTGGCTTTCTCTTGTGACCGCAGATGTACCAGAGTCTATATGGACAGATCCTACCGGCGTGGGCTAGAAAGAACGCACAACTCATGAACATGTGGTAGTCTTTATATTTCTTCTTGCATGTTTGACATGTTACTTACTATCTGCCTGCCGACCCAGTCATATGTATAGTCGAAGGTGTATCCTTTGCGTTCAAACAATTCTGTGAATAACGTCCTTAAATATTCATAGTCGGGCTTTTCAAAAAAGTCTAGCCGCCGTACATATCGTAGGTAGGTGGCCATCTCCTCTGATGAAAACAATAACACAGGGTACGAATTCAAGATAGGTGACACAACTTACAGCAATGCTTATAACGACCTATAAATTACATAAGGTTTTGTACATAATTCCAAAACTGACAATTTTGCGGAATATTTGAAAGATTACAGCTGCGTCTATCAGCATTAAACTGGTAAATATAGTATGATACCTGGAAAGTTCTCACACAGGACCTCGATGGGAGTGTTTCGTTTAGTGTCTCCAATCTTTTGGTATCGCTCTTTCAGTGTGTCAGCCTGTAGGACAGCCAACACAAGTACAGCAGAGGTTAGATGAGATTGAGGTCAGGGCACATTTCATTTCATATCATTCCCCTCTAAGCATTCAAGCAGTTATGAACCTAACTGTGTTCATGCACCAGGGCCTTCCACGAGTGATTAATGCAAGAAGAAGCATAGAATTGCTCGAAATGTTAAGGTACAGTACATTGAAATATCAGGTTCCAGAGGAACTGGTGTACCCCAATTCCTAATTATTTCATTGGTGGAATTTGGGCCAATTTAGGGTGTTGATATGGTTTTTAAAACAGTGACTCATACCTGTGGTGCAACAAAATCTCTTAATAGTCTGCTTTCTGCACTGTGGATAAACACATTTAAACCCATTCTAATTAATACAAAACTAAACTCATTTTATACATTACCTTGAGCCCTTGCCAAGGCAAACTCCCACGAAGGAAATACATGAACATGTGACCTAAGGCTTCCAGGTCATCTCGCCGGCTTTGCTCTACATCAAAACATTTAATACCTTAGACTGATGAACACTTTTCAAGAGCCAAACCAACGGACAAAATCCCAAGCGTTATAAAAACCCACCTTTTCCTAAATGTGTGTTGATGGACATGTAGCGAGCAGTGCCAGTCAAGCTCTTATGCTCTCGGTATGGAATGTGTTTTTTGGTCTCAGGGTCGATGTATTCTTTGGCCAAGCCGAAGTCAATAATATGGATAATGTGCTCCTTTTTATTCCCTTGCCGTCCAATGAGAAAATTTTCAGGTTTTACATCTCTGTAGATGAGGTTTTTAGAATGCACATACTCCATTCGAGATATCTGTAGAGGAAGTAAATGTAACAATAAAAACAATACAGAGTTCAATACAGAGAACCATCAGGTTTAGTTGGCAGAATACATACTGTAAACTCAATTAATTTAATTCATTTTAATTTATTAAAAGACTAATGATTTCAAGAAATTGTGAACAACTCACCAACTGGATTGCAATCATTAGGACAGTCTTTAATGAAAAGGTCCTGTCACAGAGATCAAATAGGTCTTCCAGACTTGGGCCCAAGAGCTCCAGAACCATGGCATTGTATTTCCCACAGGGTCCAAAGTAAAACACTTGGGGCACACCTTCAGCTAAAACGTAATAACATACGCTCAGTCCAAATGGCATGATAATGTGTATGTTCAATTGCACCATGGGTTTTGTTTGGGGGGGGGCAATTCCAGGATTCCAGAACTACACTAGTCTACTTAACTTATTTAACTGTTTGGTGTGATAAAATTGTGTGTTTGACACTTGCCGCAACTTAGTTGAAGATAAAATTGCCCTTTAGAACAAACATCTTCGGTAATTTACCTTTTCAAAGTCAGTAGTAGTCACTGTGGCCCACAGCAATAAACCGCACAAATTGACTTGTACAGAATTAATGGCAGCCTATTATATGAAGATGGCAGCATATGGACAAGTAGGAGTCATGCCACGTTCAATCGTGTGTTTCTGGACACCATTATCCAGTGTTGTGGGTTGCTAATTGTACTACAGGCACCTCATGCCTGTGGGAGGCTTCAAACGTGTCTGTTTGGAGATGGTATAAATAAGTGGATGACTAGTTATTCAACAGAAAACATTGGACTTTCTAAAGAATGAAAGTAAAATAAAGTAGACTCATCATTATGAACAGAGAGCTCACAACTTCTATTTTAAAAGATGGTCTATAATGATAAATGGTGATAAACGAAAAACAATGTCGTTATGGCTATTAGGGCTGGGCAGATCAACCCAAGTATCAATAGTATCAATTCTAAAGTTGATATTGGTATTGTATTAATACCAACGAGTTGGCATTGATCCTTTAAATCGATGTATTTATTTATTATAGTTTCTAAAGGGTCCCACACTCAATCGCTTTTAAGTGCATGCACATGGGACACACTTGCCTCCATTTGTATTTTCAGTATCGTTTTATTTATTTCTTGTACTATTTTGGAGCACAGTATATTGCTTTTTACGTATTCTTATAATTACAGATTTACATTTACCAGAGTCTAGTCCTGCTTTGATTCTAATCTCCATGTCTGCCTCTTCATCTTTCCTTATTTGTTCTGTTGTTAATTCATGCGAACTGTAAAATTTCAATAATATTATCATATTGTAAGAATGCAACAAAAAAAGAATTACGTATGTTATTGATAGGACAAAGGATTTAAAAAACAACAACAATATTTTATGACCTAAAAGTACTTGATGCCTGTATAGAGACGATGCTAGCACAAGTATTTACTTGGTGTCGATATATATCAAAATCTCAAGGATCGCAGCGCTCTAATGTCTATTTTGAAAAAGAAAAAATTCAAAGTTCTCGTGCGAGTATTTTCTTACACCATTAGAGTCAGAGTCAAACTCATTTTCATTTTGGGTATTATCAGAGCGCCATTAGGATTGTGTAGCAAAATGGGTTGAACAAAGCAAAAGGGACAAACTTTTTTCAAGGTGCCTCAATAACATGACAGGCTCAATAGTGTAGCAATTACACATGATTTTTTAAAAAAAAATGAATAAATGAATACAAACAAATAAATACATTAAAAAAATAGCTGAGTCAATCAAATTATTCTTCAAGATCTTTTCCAAGTATCATATTGACTTTGGTCAATATGAAATGTGTGAGTCCAGTAGTGTTACAAAGAGTGCTTGTCGTGAAAAAGCTCCTGCTATAATGTTACATGCTTGCTAATACCCTTTTCACAGTGCACCTGACCTTGAACAATACTCTCAGCCATTGCCTCAAATTCAGCAGTTTTTGTGGAGGCAATTTTTATTTGTAGATTCTACAGCAAAATAGTCAGCACATTTTGATTTAAAAAACAAAACAAAACAGGAACAACGCCTGACTGATAATTATCCTCATTAGTATCCAATGCCAGTTGGTCACAGATAGAAAACAACACCTGACGAGACATGAGTCAATGCACATCAATTCTGAACGATCCACAGGCACTATGACAACAGCATTGGCCGTGTGGAATGAGGATCTGCAATGATGTCACATTATCCCATCTGGAGGAGACGAGTCAGATTAGAACTAAGAAAGACAGACCCACTCTCTAAATATTTAATGAATTTCCACACAGTTGCCCTTTTCCATCCCTCTTCTTTGCAAAAGAACTGCGAGATGGTACGAGTTCCAAAATGTAAAGACCCTGTATCACAAATTCCCTTATTTCCTGCTTCAACACATATTTGTACAGAAATAAAAAAAAAAAAAGGGGAATAACACTTGTTTTTATTATTGGAAAAAAAAATCAAATATAAAATAAACTTGATCAAATTGTACACAAGTAAATGCAACAGCATTTCAAAAGTGGTCACACTGTGTCGACCAGTACATAGGGTCTGTGAAATGGGTGTACTTCCAAAGAAAAATTTTATTTAAAAAACCAATTTACAGCAACACTTTAAATGGTCATCTCAAGCATTCCCTTTAACAGCAGAGCTATCTTACAAATTTCTTGAAAAATGTCATAGAAACCGAGATGCGTCAACAGATCGACAAACGTTTCACTGAGAGAGAGAGAGAGAGAGAGAAAAAAAAAAGTCTATTTGTCTTCATGTATATTATCTTGCCTGTCACATTGCCAGTTTGCCACTGATGTGTGCATTTGAGTACCGGTACTTAAAGCATGGACCGAGGGCAGGGGAGCTCTAAAGCAATGTAATAAATTCAAATATATTTGTATTTTTCCTTTCTAGCCTTTAAAACATGGCACCAGTAATCAGTCTGACTTAAGTCAAATCAGATGAGATGTCCTGAGCCATTAAAGTGTGTTTGTGGGCTTTTAGGCCATGATGAATACAAATCTGAGTTGAAACACTGTGCTATCAGATTTTGTTTTAATTACTAAAACAAATGTATTTAAATGAATGTAGTTCAATCTACCTAACTATATATCTAGCTACCGAATTTCAATGGGTGTCAATTATACAAATTGTCACCATTTGCAAAAAAAGACAGGTAATCAGAGTTACATTACTTTAATAGTGTGGTATTTTTATTGCATTACTAACCGTCCTTTTTTTTTTTTTTTTTTTTTAAACGGATCACAATTAACAATCTGAACATTTTATGTCATCCTCCCAACAGTGAAATAGTGGCGAGTTACTTCCAATTCACTACATACTGACAAACAAAATCCTCCAATATGGCTCTGACAATTTTTACTCATAATAACCAGGAGATTCTTTATTTCAATCAATATAAGGATTTAGTGCTGTATTTGATTAATTCCACAACTTTCTTCTATTTTCGTATTGCTCCCAAGGTGATTCTTTCAGCACACAAGGCTATACAGTATAGATACACACATTCCTGAAGAAAAAAGTATGTTGGTGAACCTGTTTAATGTCACATGCCAACACTGAGTTGTGGGTAATCACCTGTTATGTAAATGATACAATCTGCTCGACAAATGACAACAAATAAACCAGTGACACCAAAACACCAGTCAAGTATGTCACCTACCTGTAGTTCCCAGCGTTTTGTAGAACCGGTACTCCAAATGCAACTGTGGTGCCCTTGACTTTACTGGTTCCTGTACAAAGGCAAAAGGTAAAGTCACTCTAGGTCTGTTAAAATAGACAGATTTATAGATAAACTCAGCAAAAGCAAGGAAATACATGTACTACAACTATTTGGAAATAAGCATTGAGCCAGTTCACACTCTGCAAACCATTTAGTATTAAAGCACTTTTGGACAGAGTGCTTCATGAATCTTGCTCAAGCATGTCTGTTGCTCATGCACAAGAACACTGTGAAAGTGTATTGTAGTGTCATCAATCAAATAGTTTGGCACATCAATGATAAATTATAACCAACACCTTGCATGCATCTTAAAAGTAATATTTTAGCCACACTTCATAAAAAGTATTGCACATGAATAAGAACAAAACAGAATACTTTCATTTTGTGAGAAAAGTATTTTTAATTGTAATCATATAAAATGTTCTAAAGAGAGAGAGAGAGAGAGAGAGAGAGAGAGAGAATGAGAGAGGGTGGTGAAAGTGAACTATAGTACAATATTTGATGTACTACTGTATTTGTATTTTAAACATAAACACTGTAAATGCGGGCTCGAAGAATCATGGTAGGGAGTTCGGGGACTATGCGCTCGGTACAATCGGCTCAGTGAGTGTAGCCTTACGAAATTACATGTGTCTACTGTCTAATGTGACAGAGAGGGAAGTACAAAAGCAAACTATCAACACTGTCGTTGACTTCAAAGATAATTTGCCAAATGCTGACAGCCTAAAAACTCAGACACTACAACAACTATTAATACGGAAACATTTTTTTCTTCACTGAAATACAAATGTATTTGGGGACAATTCAAGGTTATTGATTTAATCTGAAAATTGAGCAATAGGGCTCCAAATTGTGTATACCTAAAACGGATTTCACTGCCCATTGTTGTTTTGAAAAGACACACTGCCATGTACAGGTATGTAGCTCCAACTATTTCGCTAAATGAGTTAAACACTACTATTTCTTCAGCCAGCATAAAATAACAAACATGAGTCACTTTGCCATCATAGTAGTTTAACTAGTACCATAACACTTCATTAGTTTATTTACTGCATATGATAATAGTGATGAGCAAACATGCAGTCTGGTAAAGTGTGTCTACATTAACCAATCGCTTTGTCTGATGAACCATGTTTCCTGTCTTACAACAATGGCACATTCTGTAATCAAGTGTATAAGGTAGAGCATAAACTTTATGCTCTTTATGTCGACCAGTACATTTTCTACTCATGAACTGTTCCAGGATTATGACTTGTTACAGTACATGTCACTACTGGTGGTGAGGCATTTACGATACCAAAGGTTTATACCAAAGGTTAGGTTTCAAGAGAAAAGGGAAAATGACAACTTACCAATTTAATAGCTACATACTCATTGGTGTAGAGATTTTTACCTGTGGAGCAAAAATTATATTATTTTAAGAGAACAATGACAACTAGGAGTCAATCATGTTTTCACCATGCTCATGTGTGTTTATGCTTGCAAGGAAAAAAAAAGAAGAGAATTGATACAAGTTCCCTCATGTAAGCCAGTTTTATGTTCTTCTGCTTTGTTGTGGTTTGACCAAGAAAGAACAAATCTGTCAAATTTGTCAATAGTAGTGCTGTCAAGATAGTAAAAAAAAGAGATTAGGTAAAAAAAACAAAAAAAACAAACAAAAAAAAAAGATCTAATTAATCTAAATTATATATAATATTAAAAACCTTTGGAGAAAAAAAAACTGAACCAGAGTTTATTTTCATTTAGATACGTTGTGTTAATGTGACGGATCAAAAAACTGATACAAAACAAAAAAATTGGCATAATTTCATTTCAGGAGGAATGGCCGTTTTCTTTTGTGAAACATCAAATAATTAGAAATTAACATTAAAATAAAGCATCGGCAATCCTGTCCATCACAGATTTTGGCAAACACAGGTGTTTTGTCGATAGGCAAAGAGCTTTGGTATGGCTTGCTAGATTAGCATTTTTGTTCCTACCATTAGCTGTGGCTGCAGTCGCACCTGGGTGCGTAGTATTTATGTGGTAGGCTAAATTGCTCCTCCAGTGGTAAGCAAACTACTTTTTTTTCTACCTTCATCAGGTTATGTCAAACACAATGACAACCAATCGGTGTCTACTATAGGGTGTGATTGACCTTTCTTTTCCAATCCCCAACAACTTAAGCACAAGAAGCCCGATGTATGAAAACAGATCTAATCATCCTTCAGAAAGCATAAAGTTAGAAATTAAAGTGTCTAAAACGTGATTTAAATAATAACTGTCTGTAATTAAATCTGTCGCAATCGTTCTGTTAATCTGACACCCCGAATGAGTATAGTACGTCTTCATGCATGTACTATACATATCATCATCAGAAAAGAATAACTGGGTCTTTATCCTGTGTTTCTATAAAGACTCAACTAAAGATGATGATGTAGACTGCCACGACCCCTTTCCCTTTACTTACCTAGCTTCAATTCACCAAAGTTTCCACAGCCAATCTTCTTCCCAACACGGAAATTTGGGCCGACCATGAGAACTCCAGAGGAGCTTGAGGAGCCCGACGGCCGGGACGAGTGTCCACTGCGACTTCCCTGGGACACTTTAGTACTCCTGGCCGGCCGCTCGCCATATTTGTCCCTCTGTGGATCCATGGTGTGTTCAGCACAGTTCAATGGGGGCCTGGAGTGATGTGTACAAAGGCCCCCTGGGCTGGGCCCACCACAGCCACAGCCCTGGTCACTGGCACTGCCCAGATGGTGCACACACACTCATGAGACAAAACCTGGTTTGGACACTCTTTTGTCCTCACTCTGGGCTCAACATTGGTTATAGGAGGGGAAGAAGCTCAAAACCTTGAGATGAAAGAAGAAGGACAAAAGATTAAAATGGTGATGACAAATAAAAAGACGGCACTGACATACAGTAGAATGACCAGATTTCTCACTTGACCTTTCAATGGAAAACTATTACTGAGAACAGAGTGATTTCAAGTTTCAAAATTACCCAGAAACCCCAAAAAGTAAATAAGTAAGTAAATACCAAATAATAATGCTTGCTAGATTATAGAAAGGAACAAACAAGTGATTTGTTTGCTCACGACACACTTCAAATGGCATCAACATTTAATAGAGACCGGCATGGGTGGCTACCAAGTTTCCAGCATTTACCATTCCCAATGCAGAGTTACTACTCCATATAGGAAAATGATGAAAATGGCGGTGCCTACTAGCCTAATTAGCTGCATGCATGACTTGTTATGTCTGGTATTTGAAATGTTTTTGATGCGTTTTTGTCCGCTGGTACAGTTCCTGCTAACAGCAGCAGTCGGTTTGGTCCATAAGGTTGGCATATCACCATTAAACAAAGACAACCATTTGCTGCTCTCATTTACTGAGCAGCATTTCTCAAATGTGTGTACAAGTATCATTGTGGTACGTGAAGGCACTTCAGGGGGTACGTGACATTTTAACAGGGTTTCTGTTGATCTGATTTAGTGATGTGGTTGAATGCCATGACATGAGCATTTTCTTCTCAAATTAAAAGCAAATTAATGGAAACAAAAAGCATCATAATGCTATATTGTGTAGGTGCCTCCTTAAATCAGACATGGACGCCATAGTTGTCTGTTTTAAGTCAGTGGCTTTTCTCACGCAAAAACATTTTGCTATGCATTGGGGATACTTGGCTGAAAATATATTTTACAACGAGTTCATCATTGCAAAAAGTTTGAGAATAATGATGAATAACAATCATTCTTGGAAGTACCATGGAGAACTAAATCATTTATGTATGATAAGGGATGGTAAATGGTGGGAATAATGTGTGAAACCACAATTTCAATTACAATTTCTTGAGAAACATATGGTGTCATTTCATTTATTTTGATTTTTGGAACATATTTGTAGCATTTAGTTTAGTTGTGTTTCTTTCTTTCCTTTGGAGGTCCTAAAACCCTGAGCACTTCATATTAAATTAAGCGTGAAGAGAGTATTGTTGTCAATTTTATGCACTAGAATAATCACTGTTTACAAGAGCACAATGCCTGATAAAGACAGGGTAGTTTACCATCATGGTGTTGTTGAGTGCAAGAATCTCAGCCAACAGTGACTATCAAGATTATCTTCCGCCCACAACCTTGGCCAAACGGGCCATGTTTGTGGAGAATATTATGTAAACAATTACATAAAAGCTGTCCACTCCCAGGGACACTGATGAAGGCTAGTGCGTTCACATCAAATGCACAGATATAACACAAACATCACATATTAATTTATGCCAATGAGCATCAAATAAAGACTAAGCAATCATTAGCTGCAGTGTCATCTACAGGTCATCTACATGCAGTGTTTGTTTGCAACAATTGTTAGTGTCAATCTGACAGATTACCACAAGTATTAATTGTTCAAGGCCAAAAAAAACCAACATGTCAATCTGACTAAAAGGCTGATGACAATGTTGTAATTCCTGTGCATAGAGAGGCGGCAACAGAGAAGTACTGTACTGTATATGTGTGTGTGGGCTTCCGGATGACTCATACTCAGCATTGCCTGCACAGTTCTCAGCATCAAAGACAGCTCAGTTGCTCTCAAGGGCAACCATGCACTATTGCTATTACATAAAACCAGGAACCGAATGGCATGGCTATAAAATAGGTTTACAGTAAAGACCATTGGCATACTAGAACCATTCCTGTTGTGTAAACAATCATTAGTAAACTACCTTAATCCTAAAAGAGGATTGCAACTGCACTAACAACAATAAACCTTAAAGCGCACACAGCCAGTCAGACTACAATAGTGTTATACTGTATGTTGGAGACTTCAAATAGCTGAAAATATCTACGTAATATTACATGCTATGTTTCTTTCAAAAAAACATTTCCAAGCAAAATATACACTGCATGTTTAATACAGACTTCCAAATATAGTACGTGTTGTATATACTGTACATAAACCGAATATACACAGTACAGGCTAAACACACATCCACTCATTAGGCAGCAGCAAAAAAGGAAAACTTTATGATACGAAAAAAAAAATCATTTGTTTCTGCCGCAGTTGTCATATCTTGGGCTTCATTCTCCTCACTCTCATAGTGTTCAAGTAATCTGTAGTAAATTCGCAATAATATCCACTCATCCTCAATGAGCAGCCATATTAATATTATATTGGGGTGGGGGTTCCGGTCACAATTAATCCTGAAAAGTGAGGGATCACTGTAGTTGTGTTGTACTACTACTAGTGTAATATTAATACAAAACACACACACGCACACAATTGTTTAAAGTATTAAAATTTTAGTTCAGTCAAGAATATTCACTTTGCATTCTAGTAGTAGTAGTATTTGCTTAGGTGTAGCTTTCCTCGTTTACCTATTGGCTTCAGTGAACAATAAACCCCCTAAGACTAGCACAAAAGATAGCAAGTAATTAATGATTAATGGCTGTGAAGGTGCTAAAGTGGATTGAAAAGTGTAAGGACATTGCAAGAACGCAACAACTGAGAAAAGCTTTAAAAAACAGTCTATCGAGTTTGAATGTCGTTTTATAATTGCCAAAATTGCACTAAACATTTAAAAGGTGCAACCGTGCTGGATTATAGCTTCACAGTGCTGCAGAAATGATTGCAGGTTTTATTTGTGCAAAATACACCGGTGAGAAAGTTAAGGTTTTTATGGCTTTAAGGAGAGGAGGGAAAAAAAAAAAATCTTTTGTGCGACCAGTCATATTGCATCACCTCAACATTTGAACATGTTTAGACATGTCCAGACTCTGGAAAATGTTTATAACACATACAAATGGGGCACATGAGCATTAACTGCAGCAATTAACAGCTTACAACAATTGTCTTGCTCAAAAGATAGAAAGCCTTCATTGACCAGAAGGCACTGGGCACATTGCCTAAACAGGCCACTCCCAGATGGATAAGATTGGAGCATAGCGTACAGGCCACATGGAGCAAACTGAGCAGGATAATGGATATCCTAGATAGATATGATCATAGATAAACAAGAAGGTGTATTTCTGGTCACAAGCCTTTTCATATCTAACACTTTGACAAGTCAAAGCATGAAAAATGGTTGTGGATTTAATATTAATGATACTGTAGCTCTGTTCCATTTTAGTAGGCCTCATCGAAATAGCTTCCTGGTACAATTAATACAAATGTGCTGTGTGACCTTATATTGTTCCACCAATGTTCTTATTTTTCTCAACCTTTTCTATTCCTATGTTGGTGTTCTTCAAAATAAATATATGTTTTGTGGGATCATTTATTTTGGTTTTTACGTAGGAAATCACCAGCATTGTTTTGTCTAAAAGAACTACGGACAAGGTTGTATTGGAGGAATACCTGAATATTTAATATCTGAGAGGCAACTGAAACAGGACTTTGAAAGCAATTCATAAGTGTTTACTACAGGAGGTCCTGTTACAGTGATTTTGACGTTACAGTGTTCATGCTTATACAGTACAGTATACAGTGAAGCATGTTCACACCTTCCTTTTTGTAAGCTACCCAAAGCACTAAAGGTAAGACATTGTTCATTTGGGTTTGTTACATTTATTATTTAAGGCCTCTACATGCCCTCTTAGTGTTTTTTTGTTTGCAAAAATATATCGCTGGAATTGAGTCCAAACTAATGTACCACCAAAACCATCAGTTTGAGGACACCTAACAAATGGCATATTTATTAAAATGTTAGCATTGCTACATCAGAGAAAAATCCGTTTTCAACTCTTGACATTGAACCAT
The DNA here is from genome assembly GCF_059441005.1 of Hippichthys cyanospilos. Classification (NCBI taxonomy): domain Eukaryota; kingdom Metazoa; phylum Chordata; class Actinopteri; order Syngnathiformes; family Syngnathidae; genus Hippichthys; species Hippichthys cyanospilos. Next base: position 19,984,486 of record NC_142372.1, on the reverse strand, counting down.
AGTACTCCTTTTAATATAAAAATGACATAAATCATGACTTTAAGATTATGACTCGACGCCAATGAAAGCAACAATTCTGACTTTACACATCGGTCATTTTATGTTATTGCTCCCATATACCCAGAACATCAACAAAAACGGCGCAAATAAATTATTTTTCATTTGACATGTATAAGGGACTAATAGAATGAAAATCAGGCAAATTGAAGAGGTCGCTGTGGGGAGTGTGTGTGATTTGACATGGAATGACCCAGATTAGGTTATAGTGGGTTCTGACATACAAAATTGGATTACTGTGTCTGCATCATAGGAACAGAACTCACTCATAAACAGATAGAGTTAATCCATCACTTAGTCGTCTTACGATCACAAGAAACGTATGTGAATTGTATGTACATGCAATTGTTAGAGGAAGAAAGCAAGCTGTAATTTGAGAGAAATTTGTAGCTAATGTAAATTTGATGACTGAAAGATCAGTCAAACATAAACACAACCTGTGGCCATATTATCACAATGCCAGAACAGAAATAATCAAGCAAATATGTACTGCTGAATAAAAACATGTCACAGCACGCACATGTTTGACTATAAGTCTGTTTTTAACAATGCACTAAAAAACACATGAAAATGGCTAAATATATAAACATAGTTTTTGAAATAATATCATCCATTTTCTCTACCATCCCTATATTGAAGCATGCTGGTGCAAGCATCATACTGTAAGTATGTAAGTACCGTATGTTTTCAGAAAAAGGAACTCGAAAACTTGTTGAACAGAGATCATCCTGCTCCAGAGAACTTTTGACCTGAGTCTGGGGCGTCGGTTCATCTTTCAGAACAACAATTGCGCAAGATGCAGAAGCCAAGGAATGAAATATGCACTTATTTGTTTTTTTTCTTTATAGATATACAATAATGTGAACAAATTGTTTTAATGTTGTCATTGGGAGGTGTTGAAGAACATTTGGAAAAGTGATGTGCTGCAAATACTGTATTCCCAGGATGCATTGTATGTGTTATAAAAGTAATTCAGTAAATCGTTGGTTGTTCTAATTAGATAAAAATGTTCAACAACACTTTGAAATTCACTAAAATGGCGATCAATTGTTTTTCATGGCTTAATATTAACGTCTGGCTTTACAAATAAATCAAATCATAAGCACATTAGGAGTCTTCTTCACACATCTTAATTTAGCAATGTGACAACATTTCAATTGTGTGAAGGTTTAGTGATAATTTGCATAATTACAAGTTTGGTCAGAAAGCACTTTCCAATTACAATAAAACAGTAGCAAACATTATTCCTACAAATATGTACATAACAATGTATTTGGCTGAATTTGAACTTATTACTCAATAAAATTCTCATTTAAAGTCCAACATTAGCAAAAATTGACAAAAAATGTTTAAACTTTTGAAAGGCATGGATTGTATTTATTATTATTAAGTAAAATAATAAAGATAAACTATTTAAAATTACATGAAAAATCTACAAAGAATTTAATATTAAAAAGTATACAAAAATTGAAAATATCAGCCAGGGTAGAAGGGACTGCAAAAGATTTCACTAGTATTTATTTGTTAAGTATTTGCTAGTATTTGTTTGTTTAAAAAGAAAAAATCAATCCAAATATTTGCCCCGTGTCACACTGTAGCATAAAGATACATGGGAAATTTGTTATAGTGCTAGAGATTCTCATCACTCTACCTTGCATGCATTCGTACCAAACAAGTTGCTTCAACGGGCAGGGGGGGATAACCCTCAGTATAATGTTACCTTTTATACACAACACATATTCAAATTATTACAAGACCATTTGACAGTGAACCAACTAACGTGTGTACATTTGGTTTATTTACAGCAGGGGTGTCAAACTAATTTTTATCGTGGGCCACATTGTAGGTATAGTTTCTGTCAGAGGGCCGGAATACATCTAAAAATAGTCTAAAAAAGTCAGTAATTGCTTACATTTTAACGTACCCCTGAATTTCTGTAAAATCCTGAAAATTTAGGACTTAAAAATAGAAAAACGTGTCTAATAAACGCAATTTTCGCTTATTTACATCCTTACCTAGTTTTGACATCAGAGGCTGGTAAAAACTGTTCAAAAGATAGATCTGGAACGTATTTATTTATTTATTTATTTATTTATTTTTAAGACAACCTGCAAGTTTAAACTAGAAACTTGAACCGCTAGAAACTTGAAATCAAATCAGCATTTGGCGGGCCACATAAAATGATGTGGCGGGCCGGTTCTGGCCCCCGGGCCTTGAGTTTGACACATGTGATTTACAGCATATACAGTAAAAGATTGGAGAGTATTTTTGATCATTTAAAATAGTCCTGAATTGTAGATTAATACCTAAGGCATCGGCACTATGAGTAAATATTGACAGAAGTATGTGGTCAACAGAAAATCCTAATCAAAACAGAACGTTTTACTAATTAGAATATTCAAAGTTGGAACCTTTCACAGATAAAGGTTTTGGACATCGTAATCTCTTGTTAGTCATCTTAATGATTTGGAGGATACTTTATGACCTAGAATGAATTTCATTTTACAGCTGTGCACAATCAAGAGTTAATACTGTCATGTTTTATGTCTTGACTTAGAAAATGAAAGTTTGATGTGTTTCCAAACTTTCGACAATACTGTATATAAGTAATATTAGCATATAATAGAATAGTCGCTCTCTGATGCATACAAAATAAAAATGAACCGTAAACGGAGTTAATATTATAGGCTAAAAATCATAGTGTGACAGTCCAGTTGTTATTTACAGTGTGTTCTCTTTTTATGTTTTAAGATGTTACACTTTGAGCCTGAAATCCTCCATGCCCTCCATTAAAATATACGGCACTAAAATGCACCTAAGAATTGATCGCCTCCAATGACAGTGACGAGGTAGTAAAACGCTTAAGATATCAACTAACTAATCTGTTGGCATTTTTTCATTGTCACGGAGAACTAAAGGCTGGGAGAGGAGTGATTTAACCTTCAGTGGAAAGAGCAGCCTGAGAGGGGGGCCTGCCAATAGTCCACACTCCTGCTGTGACCGCGCCAGCTATCATTTCCAGTGGAACTGGGTAGACATTGAAAGGAAGTTTTGCCCAAAGTGAGCTCAAATTCTATGTGTAAATGCCGCGAGTCTAGTTGTAAACCATGTCGTCTTGAAATCATTTTGCATGGGGGCGTCGTTTTGTAAAGTGAGACTGGAAGGTGATTTGCTGATTGACATTAGCAACAAAACAATTCAAAACCATATTGAGGGGAGGCCTTGAAAACGAAAGAATGAAACAATGTGAACAATACTTGAAGAGGTGTAGCGCTTTGTTGAAGCTGCAAGGATTGGCGTTAAACGGAGCGGTAAAGAAGACTCGGTCTTGAAGGGGTTCAAAACGAGGAAAGAAATCAAGATTTGGTGAACAAAGCAAGACGCCGTCCATGGGCGTCCAAGCTCTGTCTAACGAGCTTCTGTCTCATCACATCGATTAGTGGACGAACACACCGTTAGCCAAGTTAGCCCGCCAGCAGAAAACCTGACAAACCTGCCGCAAAGCTAACGTTAGCCACATTAGCCAGCCTCATTGTCTGGGCCAATTTAATTCCAAATTCCAAATATGGGAAACGCGGACTTACTCCCGTTTCTAAAACGCGTTTCCCCTGCGTGTTCTAGACGCGATTAATGAACGATTGGATAAACCTCAGTCGACGCTCGTCGTAAACGCTAACATGTACTGATGGCTGAGTGACAGCTGGACCGAGCACAACAAGGAAATTAGCCCCGTCAGCTATGAAAATCTTCGAAAAACACGCAAAGCCCCCCCGCAAATTCCCGATTAGTGTCTGGCCGTGAACAAACACAACAGGCTCACCTTGGTTGCGATCGTATCCGGATGAAAAGGACACGCGCCGGAGATGTGTCGCCGCTGGACTCGCAATGTTAGAGCGAGTCTTCCTGACTCAAGGCTCTCGGTGTTACTTGTTGGTGGCGATAATTCATGTTAGCAGCGGAGTGGCAGCCCTCTCCATTATTCCTCAGTGGTCCGCCTTCGCAACGCTCGCTGCTGGATGGTGTGCGAGGTTCGAACACACCGGATGTAGAACAACGGCACCGCCCGCTTCCTCACGCACACTTCCAGGTCACAAGGAGACGGGTTCTTTAACTAGTAGAACCCCTACGTGGGATATACAGTACTCCTCCTTCATAAAAAGTTAAGTTTAATTAATTACATGTTTCTATTTATCAAGTGAGCGGAAGCGTGACGACGCGTCGCCACTATGTTAAGATGCAAGGGAACATGCAAGTCTTATTTTGCCCCAAAACAGAACTCCTCCACTCTTTCCCCCTTTTTGTGCAATGTCACGTGACCAACGTCGCTAAATCGCAAATGAATCATTGTCAGCGCAACATAACTTGTTTTGAGACATTGATTTTACTCCGCGTTATAGAGTAAAATCCCAGAATATGCTGCGTGACTTTAAATTGGCGAAACAGTACTGTGTACACATACATTGTTTACCAAAGGTGTGCACTGGGCATCAAGAGATGCCACATTTCCTGAACGACTTTAAACTATCATTTAACAGGAACGTTATCGAGACATCTTTGATCAGGCAATAACCCCGCCCCCCAAAAAAGGAAGATGGCTGGTCTAAGATAGTTTAGGAAATTGTCATTACAAATTAACTTAACTTTCAGTATTTGTGCAAAACGCAAAGTACCAGTATGGAAAGAGAAATCTGACCACTGAATTGAGTTTAGTATTAACTTTAGCTTCCGACATCAAATACATTCTGATCATGAGATCTGCACGTTTGCCTTCTGGCAGCAGGCCAGATGACATCTATAGGGCAAGCCACAAAAATGTACCCATGTTTCTTTTGCAAATGTGCCCCTGAGATGCCAACTTTTCGAGAGTCTTGTCGATTTTCGTGGTGGTTGCTTCATATGTTCCCTTACGAGGTATCATTAGCTAGGGTCGCAAGCTTGCTGGTGCTTATCCCTGCTGACTTTGGCCTTTAGGCGTGGGACACCCTGAACTGGTTGTCAGCCAATTGCAGGGCACACAGAGACAAACGGCCATTCAAGCACTCAGTCTTACCCAAGCATAATTTAGTATGTCCAATATATCGGCCACGCATGTTTTTGGAGCGTTTGAAGAAGCCGGAGTGCCCGGAGAGAACCCAAGCGGGCTTAGGGAGAATGTGAAAATTCCACACAGCAAGGCCGGAGTGAGGTGGATTTGAACTCAGGTCCCTAAACTGTGAGGCGGACATGCTAACCACCAGCTCATTATGATTTAGTAAAAATAAAAAAGCAACAACAGTGCACAAAGAGTTTCCAGAAGTTTTATTTTTAAATCAACCACCTGTTTAGAATTTTCAAGAAAACGTGCGCAAATGCAAAGTGGTTACAAAAGTAAAGCACATTCTTATGGAAATATGAAAAGGTGAACTCACAAAAGTTGCAGAAATACACAGTCAAACTTCAATGTCCTAATACCATGTTTTGACCAAAATATGTTTTCTGGTTCATACCAATCACTGGTGGTTGGATGATTCATTTCTTTAGATTGCATATGTTGTTAAAGTGGTGAGTCATATAATACTTTGAATCCCTCAATACAGTATAATAAAAACAAAGTTGACTTTTTATTATTCGAAAATTGTCAATTTCTTATCTACTGTACCCTTACAAGCTTTTCTGTTAGTGTAACATTGAAATGTTCTTAAATGTACTTAATAAGCAGTAACAATTTGCTGATTTTGACTATTTTTAGTTGACCAATGTCAATAGCAGTTGCACAGTGATTAAAAACAAATTCTTTTCTGTCCGTGCAATGTACAGTAGTAAATTGCATCAAATTATCTGACATCAGTCCATGAATACGCTGGAATGTCTGTCAAACATTTGACCTAAAATGTAAACTATGAACAGTGTTACTAAGTTGGTGTCTCAGCGTAAATGTTTTCATGGATTCATCCAAGAAGACAAAACATTATTCTGTATCTGCCTCCAACTCTTTGCAAAATACCTTTTTTTTTTTTTTAATTATAATTTTTTTCTACAAATACTATGGTCTGGCTAACCTTTCCTGAATCTCTTTCATTGCATTTCAAAGTAAGGAATATTAACAAGGACAATATCAAATAGCTGTACAAGATTTGAGGAAACAGAAGACAAGAGCAAAAGGATGGAAGGAAGTCTTTTGTGTTTCAAAATGGTCCTCTCAGCTCATGGTAGAGGTAAAGTGTTCAGAAAAGGCAGATGGGTAGTAAAAAGCGTCCATCCTCTTTCGCTACGCTATTGCCTTGGCTTCAGGAAGGAAAGCTTCCCAAAACTTGATGAGCTGGAATAGAAATCGGATGAGAAAAAAGACAAGACTGTAAACAATCGAGGGGAAAATACAAGTGTCAACTACATGAAAGCCAAGTGCAGTCATTCTCATGCCGACATTGAAAAGTAATTACTGATGTAAATACCCTTTGCTGAGACTGAAGCATTGACTCCAAATATTTGATGGTTTGGCCCTTCAAGTCCTTGGTTTTTTCTTTCTAAAATACAAATGATATGAATGTCATTTTTTTGTTGCTTTCTAATTTAGAATAAAGTGATCTCAATTTTGACTGTCTGGCCGGCAGTTAAACAAGGTACAGAAAAGATTCACCTCAAACCTGAGAACTTCCTTGCGCACGGTCATGCCAATTCTGTCAAAATCTCTCTCGTACTGAGTAACTTTAGCCTCCCACTGAACACACAAAAACATACTATTAATTTGGTGAACGTGTTATGAAGGCAATAGTCAAGGATGACATGTACAGTAAGAATCTATATTTTGCGATTCACTTTTGAAAGGTGGAACACAATCCAGTAGAGGTGTCAGGTTATTGCAAGGCATTATTTGTGTCTTTATGTGTGCATGCGTACCTCAGTAATCTCTTCTTTGGCCTGCTGCAGTTTGTCCGGTTTGTTGGCCCACAGCAGCTTGGCCTCCAACTCTCTCTTCTTTTGGAGTGCACTCTGAGCCTCCTGCCATCGCTGCCACGCCCGCATGCGCTGGTCAAAACAGCCCTGTGGACATCCAGCGAGTGGTTGACAAAAGGCAACCTGATACCTTGCAAGGTTTTAAACAACAAATTTGTCCTTGTAAGCAAAGGAGAACACAATTCAGTGTCAAAGGTTGTGAATAAAAAAAAAACCAACCCTGCTTTTTTTTTTTCTTTTTTTTTTTAAATGTAGTTCAAAACGTAATAATGCTGACTTGGACATACTTCCTGCGGCAAATGTAAAGTATTCATGGGCAGCGACGTTGTCTTACCCGCACAGCACCCAGCAAGCGGATGTAGTCAGCCAGCACCTCGGCAAAGATGAAGAAGTCACAGGAAGCCTGCTCCTGGTGCAGCTGCTCCATCTTGTCTTCGACTTCTGCCAGCTGGGACAGAGCCCGGGACAGAGCCGTGTTGTCTTCAGAGTTCCCTAGCATGGCCATACTTTTGGCAAACATTGCCGTGTTCCCGCATAGCTCTGGTGTTGGTGGGTGACATTATTTCATTCTTAGATGACTTATGTATAACATCTGGGCACCCAGTTTTAAAACCCTGTCAACCCTTTTTTGACTTCCAGATAAGAAAAGCAGATGTGTCTCACCCTTCCTGTGATTGACCAACGAGTCCACCACAGCATGGAGCTTCCTTAACTGTTGCTCCTCATTCTCCACCTCCTGCAACTTATCTTCAAACCACTGCAAAAAGGAAGACGGCATACAAGTCTCAAAAACAACTGACATAAATCAATGTAACATTTTAATAACCAGCAGCAGGTATAAACATGGATTGTTGATGCAAAACTGTTAAATATTATCTCTTTACATTGCAGGTCAATTTTATTCAAAATTGATGGGTCTCCTCCATAAGCCTAGCTGACGTTGGTAGAGAGGTGGGAAATAGCCCTAATTTGTCAGTAGCCATTTGCAGAGCACATACAAGGACAACTTACAATTGTCAATGACGTACTCCACATGGTCGGTTATTTTACTATGTTAAATGGGTAGTGATATTAACACTAAAATATGCACTGGCCTTGTCAGAAATGTAGGAGTATATTTCTTAGCATAGTGTAGTTCTTGTTTACTGCTGAAGGAAATGTTGCGATAATGTAAATATTCATTAACCCCTCAATTGGATATTTGCAAAATCTATTGAAATTCAGAGCCGTATGAAAAAAAAAATCATTCACTAAGTTCAAATAATTGAGTTATGTACTAACATCATCCTAAGCTTGCGAATGAAGTGGTGTGGTGCTTTCACCTCTAAATGAAGCTATACACATCTACAATCCACATCCCCTTACAGTGTCAGATTCATTCATCTTGATGGTCATCTTGTTGACAGCTTCCGACGCCTTATTGATCATTTTAAGAAAGCCAGCTCCACTCAGTGCCTGTGTGCTTGATGCTCTGGGTAACTGAAAGACAAACACACAAATTCACCATTTTGAATCAGTGAATACTCCAAAAGAAATGAAAACAACTACGTCAAATACTCCTCACATCTTCTCTTTCTAAAAATTCTCGCACATCAGGATCTTGTATCAGCAAAGGGTGAGAAACAACTCTCTGCAGATACCTGCAAAAAATAAATAAATAAATAAATAAATACTTTGGTGTGAAACAAGTGACACCCAGAGCACTTACACAACAATGAATACTGTATACTAAAGATGAACGCAGTCCTTCAGTAATTAGAGTACCTTCATTACAAAAATGCTGGAAGATTTTTTTTTTATACTTACCACGTACCAGTTTATTTGGGTCAACTGATTGAGAATACAGTTAAGCCAACCATAGCAATGCTATGCATGACAGTAATATGGCGCCAACTCTTCTGACTGACTGACACAGACAGACAGACAGACAGACAGACAGACAGACAGACAGACAGACAGACAGACAGATAGATAGATAGATAGATAGATAGATAGATAAAACCCAATGAAAGAGCAGAAGAAATGAATAGTATGTGATTGACATATGAGAATCACTGCAAAGGGTCATACCATCTATGACCAGGTGATATTTCAGTATTTTTAAAATAAATTCGCTTTTTTTTTTTCTGTCCAGATGGTATACATCAATGAGAAATAAAATATTTGGGGGGAAAATGGCTGTAATAATAAAGTGAATCATTTGTAGGGGTCTGAATAATTTTCCCTGTGTGTATTATATATTTATTCCCCTGAATATTCAATTATGATACAATTTTCAGTAGGATATATGTATATCAAGATATTGCATAGCTGCTGCCCTAGTGTATATTTGTTAAGACCTCTTTGTTATACAATGTATATAACGTGCAAGGGCCTCGGCTTGCCTTTCCAGAGCGGCTCGTCGTCTCTCTACAAATTCCACTGATGATGGATCATCCATCCCCACTTTCACTTTGGTCATTCCTGTCAATGGAGATCTCAGTCAATTGATGGTACAAGGAAAACCTGGCACACTACTCATTTTGTTCACAATTTCTGCATTTGGTCAAATGTATGTACAGTTCTTGTATGTAGCAGGGCCTGAATGATTTCAGAAAAGCTCTCATAAATGTTTTTTATTTTATTTTATGTAATTATATAAATTTTAACAAATATGTAAATAACAAGTGGTCTTTTACAGCTGATATAAATATTTAATAATAATATTTAATAATTAAATAACATTTTGATGGTTAGCATGTCCGCTTCACAGTTCAAAGCCCCCCCCCCCCCCCCCCCCCCTCCCCGCCCCACAATTGGGATGAGATTTTATGATATACTTGGACCATATAAGGTACTGTTTCAATGTTTGCCAAATTGCAATTTGCAGAATTCTTTGAAAAGTGTACTGGACAATGTGTTTTTTTAAAAGCATTGCTAACAAATGATGCTAACATAGGGTTCGCATAGACGCCTCCTGTTCTCTCTTGATTGGTGTGATGTACATATTTAGGTTGCTACTCTTGCACCTTGTTAATTAACACTGCTTATTACAAGGGTAGCTTTTCTGTCGCCACAAAAGAGATGATTAGTTCCATGTAAATCTGTAGGGAGGAGGATAATGTGTCGCCAACCTGAAGGAGCCAGCAAATACTGCTGATAGATTGTGCCTCAACACGGCGCGTGAAGAGCACAAGAAAAGAAACTTGTAGCGGGACTGTGATGAAGCTAGATTTCAATATCGTCAGCAACTAATAATAAACGTGTCGGACCCACCTACTACACTTTTCTCTGGTGGCAGTGGAATGATGCATCCATGAAGACACTGTTTGACAGACAGCTTCTCATAGAGCCCCAGGAAGTCACTAAAGCGCCTCCTCACAGAAAATGTCTTATTTTTAAAAATAGGCAAGGAAGTCTAAGGGAGGAGGGAAATAGGCACATGACAAAACGTTAATGAAGACATTTAAAATACATGACATGAAATCATCAACATACTCTTAAGGGACTACGAACCCTTGTGGATACTCTGTAGGCCACATATGCATTCATGCCATCACCTGGGAGAATGAAAACAAAAACGATCCAGAAATAAGATTTGCTGAAATCTCATCATTTCACATGCAGAAATAGGCATATAGAAAGACTTAAAAGATACTGACCGACTTTCTCTGGGTTGGTGACCGCAACGTCCACATCAAACGTATCCTTGTCCTCTTCTTCCTCCAACTGTAATTGATAACAGCATGTCAGTTTCGAGCCCTCAAAATACATGTCAGTTCGAGTCCATACTGTAACTGCGGAGGGGTACTGGTAAAGCTTATAGGCAATTATCCTGTAGGGCTGATGCCTGTACCTGTTCCAAAGGGCTGGCTGGCACGGTGGCAGGACTCTGCGAATACGAGGAGATGGGACGTGAGCCAGAGGCGCCGGACAGATCTTTTTGAGAAGTGCTGCCAGATTTGTCAGTGCTTAGTTGGGCATCTGTGAAAAGAAATTGAGTCTTACTACAGAAGGTGTTCCTTAAGTACACAGCACTTGATTCAATATTTTGAACACAAAACACTGACCAAATAACCGGTTATGGAAAAAACACCAGAAAAATCTGGTCTGTTGAGTGCACATAAAGCAAACTCTTCCACAAAATGTGAACTTATTTTTCCCCTGCACATAATCCAAAACTGTGCTGCCCCTTCTGATGTGTACACACCTTTAAGAGTGTCAAGTCCAGTTTATTTTACAATATGTTCCATATAGTCAGAGCCACTAGTCATCACACAGCATTTCTGATTTCTAGATTGCATTTGTTGAAGATGAATTCAGTAGAATAATTTGCCTGTTTGCCATATTATTGTCAAGAAAACATTTGCCTAGACTTCCCTTTAAGGCAGGGATGTCCAAACTGGGTCCTCGAGAGGCGCTGTTCTGCATGTTTTCCACCTGATTCAAATGATCAGGATCGTTACCAGGCTTCTGCTGAGCTTTCTGATGAGATGATCATTTGAAACAGGTGTTCCGCGAAGAAAAACCGGGAAAATATGCAGGATATTGGCCCTTGAGGACCAGGGTTGGACACCCCTGCTTTAAGGACTTTTTTCACTATGCATTGTGTCTAAGCATAGTGCTAAATATGTTCTGTTGTTAACAGTTCAAACATGACTTAATTGGAAACAGTTCAATCTGAGTGGCAGTGCACCAAGACAACAGACACAGAGGAGAAGTGTCAGCAAATTTCAGTGGTGTTTTAGAGTTGGATTGGAAAAATATAATTGAGAAGCACTGTTCTAGTTAGTGGTTTTCCCGTGGGGACCAATTAGATTGACGAATTATATGATAAGACTCCGTTTTGATGTCAGTAAACGGCCTGTTTTTGGCTACTTCATTCACTCCGCTTGCTAAGCAGGTTGACCAAAAAAAAAAAAAAAGGCGATGAGGAATGAACATAGAAAGGTTTGTAGAGAATATGATACTACTCCATGTGCAGCACAAGACTAGTAGACACTAAACAGTAATTTGAGTTTTCTAGAAAAATGCCAAATGTTGTACCTGCATTCCAGCAGGCTCTTTCCATGTGGTGACATGTTTCAATTACTCAACAAGAAGGGTGCAGTTAAATTATTGCCATTCAACTGACTTGTGCCTTTGAATGCAAATTCTTGTTTAGCACCTCAGGTGAGGCGCCTTTTGAATTTGAAATATGATTTTTTGTCCGAGTATGCATTTATCTTAACTATCAAGCTATAGATCTGCTTGCAATTTAAAAAAAAATGCTGAGGTGTAAATTTCACGACATCTGAAATCAATATTAGGTAGGGCTGAGCAATTACTCGCAAATCAACATAGGAAAAATGCAATCGTCAATCGCAAAGGACGCAATTTTGAAAAAATGGAGAAAATATCTTCTTTATTATACAGTACATACATTGGTATTATCAAAGGCTCCAGATCGCCCACCTAAATGCTCACATATTACCCCCAAAATATGTCAGAACTCAAGTAAATTTTTCAACATCTCAAGCTTGTGCGACCTGCAATCAAAGGAAATATTTTTTATGTTTTGTTGTGTTTAAAGGGCCACATTAAGAGTTTTTGATATTACCACTATCATTTGACTTCTCTGTTACCTAAAAGTGAAAAAAATGTTGGAAATGTGACTGCTGGTGTAGGGGACGTCAAGTAGAAAAATGTCATTGCGCTCATTGAGTCCAGTTTGGTGGCTTTATGCACCTCTGTTTGTTGCAGATGATGAGGTATTGTTGGCTTCTGAAAACTGTCATCTTCAACACTCGCTGAAGCGGTTCACTGTAGAGCAGGGGTGTCCAGACCCGGTCCTCGAGGGCCGCTAACCTGCATGTTATCGATATTTCTGTCCTCCAAGACAATTGAATCAAATGATCAGGATCGTTATTAGCCTGAGCTTGATGATGAGCTGATCATTTGAATCAGGCAAGTTGGAAGACAGAAACATGCCGAAACAACCCTTGAGGATCGAGTTTGAACACTCCTGCTATAGTGTATTAAACACTGATGAAATGCAACAGATCCAAATCTGGGACCACTGAGATCTTGCACCGAGTAGAGTAGATCAAGTATCTTTGGGTCTTGCTCACAAGTGAGGTTAGGATGGGAGTGGGAGATCGACTGGTTGATTGGTGCAGTGTCTACTGTGATATAGATTTTGTACCAATCGGTCTTGGTAAAACAAATTTTGCCATTTGCTGACCACTGAAAATGACATCAGATGTCCGCAAGGTTAAGGTAACAACTATTTGCGGCTCAGGCTGCGAATGTCTCAACACACCCAGAATGCAGGTGAGCTGTTGGTTACCTGGGCATAATTTTACCCTATTACAGCTGAAAATGGTTACATTTGTGTACTCGCTCTTAACTAAAGGGGATGTCAACCCCAATGTTTTTATTTTACCAGAATGTTTTATAAACCCCTCTAGTCTAAACACAGTATGATTAATATTGTGTTAGTGGAAAATGAATCAAGCAGCAAAATGTACCCATTTTTATTGTTCTCGGGGGCAGCCATTTTGCTACTTACTGCTACCTCAAAATTGCACCAGTTTCTTAGGGCTCAGGTAATGGCCGATGCCAGTTCAGCTTGCAAATGTCACATGACCAAACTCAGAAACTAGTGACTGGTTGTCACCTGAATAATGCACATCTGTGATGTCATATTCAGTCGACAAGTGGAAAATGACTGTCCCTGTGAATTAAAAAAAAAGTGTAGATTTTGCTGCTTAATTCATACTCTGCAGCTGCAATATTAATCAGAGTCCCATGTTAAGACTAATAAGGGCACGTAGAGATTTGGGGGGTTAACTTACCCTTTAATTTCCCCCCTGTGACCTTTATACAAGACAACACCAAATTTTGGCCTCAAATGCCACCCGCTTTGGATATGGAGGGCTAACCGGCAAACAGATCGTTGTCCTCGTCCGAGTGAACGCCATTGGACTGGGCGCTGGTGCGGCTGCTCGCGTCGCCGGCGGAGAACTCGCCTCCTCGGTTGGGCTTAGACCCTCCACGATTTACAGATTTGCTCTGCACAAACACACACATACACACACGCGCACACCCACACACACACACACACACACACACACACACACACACACACACACACACACACACACACACACACACAGGTGACTTCTGTCAATGAAAGAATAACATTGGGAACCGAAGCTGAGAAGGTAAAGTGAGAAGGTTGGGTCGGATAGAACAGAAAAACAACTGAAAACAACAAAGTCAAAGTTAGAGTTCGAGCCACGTAAGTTCATCTGAGGTTCTCGCAGAAGGAAATCAGTTACTCAGACGGGGGACGACTCGCTCCGATATACGATTACACTTACAGAATTCAAATTTGTCCTTTATTGTACCTGGCAAGCTAGCAGATACATCATCTTTGATAACAAGTATGCGACAAGGCAGGTCAGTAAAAGAGGCTGACTTCCAGCTAGCTAAGACAGCTACATCCAGTTATCAATGACTGGGGGGTACGTATGTGGAAAAACACATTCAAGCTTACATTGCTCACGAAAATATCTTCTCCTTCGTCACTGTCTCCATCTGCCAAGTCAGACAATCCCTCGGCTGGCGCATCGTTTGCGGGGAAAGGAGGAGGATTACGAGACAAGTCGGACGCCATTTTCCCTACTGTTAGGATCGCTTGATGACGTCACATAGGAGGAAGACAAGAGTAAAGTGACACGTGGTTGGAGGGACCTCTGCCGGTTATCATGGCACATTACTAAACTTCAACTAGGATTACCACGCCCTCTGATTTCAGTCTACATCCATATTATAAATTAATCTTAATTACTCTATCAAACCAGAGCGTTCTATAATTCAGATTACGTTAAATGCTATACAAGTGCGCTCAATTTACAATTCTTTAAAAGAAGCATCTTTGTGTCAAGATAAGTTTCGCACATATTGTTCCCTCACTGTTTTATGATTCATGTCAAACTCCAGTCCTCAAGGGCGCTGTCCTGCATGTTTTCCATGCTTCTCTCTTAAACACACCTGATTCAAATGATTAGCTCATCAGAAAGCTTTGCAGGAGCTTGAAAATGATCCTAACCATTTGAATCAGGTGTGTTTAAGAGAAGAGCATCGTAAAAATGCAGGATAGTGGCCCTCGAGGACTGGAGTTTGACACCTATGAATGGGTGTCGAACTCCAGTCCTTGAGGGCCGGTGTCCATGTATTGTAACCTCTCTCAAACACTGCTGATTCAAATGATTAGGACCATTTTCAAGCTCCTGCGGTGCTTACTAGTGAGCTAATCATCAAGTCTGTTTAGAGAAAACCGTAAAACACAGAACACCGGCCCTCAAGGACTGAAATCCGACAACGATGATGTAGATGATGCTTTAAGACCAAAAATGTCTCATTTCACATCCGTGGCTTTGCCTTGATTTGAGAATTGACCACTTGATGTGCTAAGTTGGGAAGTGAATGGCCCTGTGAGTACTATTTAGATACATAAAACTACTCAACCAACCAAAGAATAGTTTGAAGAAGCTCTCTCTTCAGGACCACCCTAAGAAAACCTTAGGGTTGAGTTCATCAGTTACCAGCCTCAGATACCGCAAATTAAAAATACCCCATATGAGAGCCCATAAAGGGGTACGCCACACAAATTACAGTATCTACTTTAGTTTTTCAAGATAAAGTGTATTAAGATCGAAGAATGCTGTCGATCAGTTTTTTGTTTTTTTTCTTCACATACTGCATGTTGGTTCAAAGATTGAATTGGGGACTAAAATCATCTGCGTGGTGCAGTCTTCAGGCTAAACACTGGAAAAAAAGCAATTTTACATTAAAAAAAAGGCGGGGGGGGGTGGTCGGAGTCAGATAGGAAACGCATTGCTTTTGTATGAATAGGAGGCCATCAGTCACTAACCTCATCCACATTGAACATACTGTACTTACAATCCCGGCATTGAAATGGTGTTGAACAGTCTGAACATGAATTTGTTGATTTTGTACAACAGGTGTAAAGTGACAGCTTGGGTTGCGAAGCACACAGTATTCCGCAAAGGCCGCTTATCCTCTATGTTTTCAACATCTGACTCAAATAGTCAGCTCATCAGCAAGTTCTGCATGACCATACCCATCCTGACTGAAAATAAAAAGGGTGCCCAAGTCTGGTCAAGAGTCCCTATCCAGTCTGTTTTTAATGTTTCTCTGCATAAACACACCTGATGAGTCATACGCAATCATTCTAGAAGGCTGATTACTATCCTAATAATTTGAAGCAAGTGGTATTCTAGGATGCTAACATTTAATAAGAAAAATAAATAAAAACTTTTGAAGACCCAACTTGGACACCCAGATCTACAGCTCGGAGTAGAATGGCCATTAAGGACTGTATAGTTTGACACCCGGTGTCAACATCACAGGTGTAGATTAATGCAGTTCTTTTTAAAATTAAAACCCTTTACAATGAGAGAATACAATCTTTTTGAATAGAGTAAATGAACAGGAATTTTAGAAACACCATCTACATTTTTAGAAAAACATTTTCTATTCAAACTATTTACTGTCATTGTTAAATTTAGATAAACATTTTCTATTCAAACTATTTACTGTCATTGTTAAATTACTCTACAGCAGTTTTTGTAACGTCCTAATACATCATCTTTAAATGCCAAATCGGATGCAATTTCTACAGGAATATCTGAAACAGTCTTCCATTAATACTCCAGACAACAGATTTAATGCTTCAACACCTTTATTGTGCTCAACCTGAACATACTCCACAACTGTAAGCAGCAAACTTGGCAGACCACAATGAGGTAGACTTTGCAAACTGTAAAAAGCAGCTGAGTGAAGTGAACTGAATAGCAAGAACAGTCTTTGGCACACAGCTTAGGCAATCATATCCAACCGCAACAGGAAGGCAGACTAGGCTTAGTGTGCGTTGAGTCTACTCAAAGTCTGGGTGGACTATTTGATCCAAGTGGAAGTTCTTACATTCAACAGGAGGCAAGTGGCTCTCCCATAGCCACATCCACCTACCAATGTACTAATGTGAATAAAACCAATGCCACCTCTCCACAAGTGCAAATTAAAAAAAAAAAAAAAAAAAAAAAGTGCGACAACAAAAAACTTCACTCAACATCCAGTCGATTGAAACAATGGATGACCAGTTGAAGCGGTATCCACTACTGGAACCCACATTTTATGCAACTGCAACAAAGCAAGTTAAGTGGAAATTCCTCTGTGCCCATGCTGAACTCTGGCAGGACAAATTAAAAAGCTTTCACAAAATGAGGAGGGGGGGGGAGAAAAAAAATAAAAATGGTTTTCTCCAAAAACAGCCACCAGGTAGAATTCTGTTCAAATTTTTCATGTCATGACTTAAAACCGTAGTGTGTACAAATTAGTAAAAAACTGCGTAAAAGTCTGAAATGCGACTGGTTAAATGAAGCCCAACATTCATCTCCCAAAGTAAGAAACACCAGTTGGCTCGCACTGGAACAAACATGCCAACTGGGGGAAGGGGGAAAACTAAAAATTTAAAGGCACTGTATGGCATTTGCCAATGGATGGCAATGAGACTTGCGTGACTGCTCTTCACTATGCAACATGTAAACCAAAAGGGGAAAAAAAAAAAGGGGGGGGGGGGCATTTTCCTCTACCTCCTAGCCTTCGTCTGACTCGTTTTGAGAAAATGCTGGAAAAGTGAACGGTCCCTTGTCTCTCCCAACAAGGTCACGGTGCATAGTGCTAACTGTGAACAGCAAAAAACAGCAAGTGCAAAAAGTGAACATTTCCTACAGTGAGATCCCCAGTGCCTGGTGGAGTGCCCCGCCCAACACGCCGATAGCCGCCCAGCCAGCTCGCGCTCTGCAGCCTGAACCCCAGGGGGGGTAGGGGCGAACTCAAAGCCCCTCCTAGCTGGACTCTCTGTTTTTCTGGTTGCGCATGAGAGGTCGATGGTTGCTCAGGATGTCCATGGAATGCTGCCAGTGCCAGCACGAGCGGCAGTAGTACTTGAAGCATGCCTTAAAGCAACATATTGGTCTGTCAATTAAATATAATCAAAGATCACTAAACTTTTACTTTGCCAAATGGCTGACCTGGTCTCTGCAGAAGAAAGGCCCAGCTTGGCGGAGGCAAACCTGACACATTGAGTCCTCCAGGTAAGGATCAATCTGGACCTGGGGGGCAATGTTTCCTTTTTACTTGCACTAAGTTACATGCAGACAGTTTGTGGTACCTTCTTTGTAAACTTGGGGCTTTTGATCTCCACGAAGGCTGCACAAACCGCTTTAAGGTAACTTCGCTGATTGTTAAAAGTCACACGTCCAGAACCTATAAAACAGTTTGACCGTCAATTTGTTGCTTTGAATTAAACCAACAAAAGATGGGTCCATATATGATTTCACTGACTACCAAACAAAGGGGCTTTAATAAGGGAAAAAAAAAATTAAACGAGTTGTGAAAATGTGGAGGCACACGACAGCAGCAGTATATCAAGAACAGAGGAGGAGGATCCAGAAGAAGATGGCTGCACTATTTTTTGCCAATTCAAGTAACTCACCATTCGGCCGCTTAGGCAGATTGAGACTGCCACAGAATTCTAATTATGTAAATAAGACATTCCAGAGTGCTTACATACTTCTTTACACTGTACATGAAAACTCAATAGATACTAAATTAAACTTGTTGAATGTCCAAATGAAAACTCCCTATGAGGTGGGATAGAATGAAATCCTGATGTGTGGTCTTACCTATGGGATATTTGTGTTTATCTGTGTCAATGCCTGCATACATGACTCCTCCAAACAGATCATTCATGATGCTGGCCAGCGCTTCTGCATTAAGCATGCCATGCAACGCGCCCACAAACACAGTCTTGCTGGGGTCCAGACGCTGAGCAGGAGAGCGCACGTAGTTGCTGTCTGAAATGACCCAGGGAATAACCTGCACCTGTCAATAGCACAGAAACACTTGACAGTTAGTTTTTAAGCCTGATAAACTAGAGAAACCAATACTCAATTCCCCAGTTTCAAACAACCACATTCACGCATCATTTTAGCAATAGATTTGTTGTACTCAAACTGACACGTTTGAAAAGTTATTTATTGTCATCACTACATAAACACCTTTCAGTATGTTTCAATGCAGTTCTTTTGTCACATCATTATGAGCATTAAAGACCTTTGGTTTGGCATTGGATTTGGGGGAAAAAAAAAAAAAAAAAAAAAGACTGGAAATTTGGATGGTCGATTTTATAGGAGAACCAATAGCGAGAAGACAGGCTCGCCACCAACAGGAAATTTCCATTTTGACAGAGCGAGCCCAGGACATGGCAGGCCACAACCTGCCAGTCCCGCAACTGGAACACCTTTCTGCTTATCAGACTAATGAGCACATAGATAAAATCACAAAAAACTGATATAACTGAAGACAGTTTAGGTGAAACCTGGGTACAGTAAACATTTGGGATCCAAAACACTCCTCTAGCCCAGTCAAAATTAAGAGGTAAAACATGAGTAGCCTATTTTATTTTACTTCACATAAATTCGTGCTTTTGACACACACACACACACACACACACACACACACGCACACACACACACGCACACACACACACGCACACACACACACACACACACACACACACACACACACACACACGAGGAACCCGAAGTGTGACCGAGGTTGTAGCATGCAAGAGCTACTATTTGCTGGCACTTTTGCTAAATTAGCTTTCACTATTTCTAAAGAGGCCAGTGAAAAAGACTGGTCCTAAATGCTAGCGACACTTATATCCTGCACAGTAAAGAGGGTAAGGCAATTGGTTCTGATCAGAGGCTTGAAAGCGTACTGAAATACGCTTCCACCCTGCAAAGATGTATTACAAAACACATTTTGATATTGGACTCTCGAGTGTGCATGGGAGTTAGCCTAATCAGTCTACATGCGCTCTGTGGACTTGGAGAAAGCGTTCGATCGTGTCCCTCGGGGAACTGTGGGGGTGCTATGGGAGTATGGGGTACTGGACGCCCTGATACGAGCTGTTTATAGAACGACCAATGTCAGAGTTTAGTCCACATTAAGTCAAATTAGTTTCCGGTGAGGGTTGGACAATGGACAAGCTGATGCCCCTGCGACTCGAGTCCGGAATACAGCGGAAGATGATTTTGGGTATTTTTTTGAAGGGGAAAAAAAAAAAAAAAAAAAAAAAAAAAAAAAAAAAAATCTATGGCAAATATCTGGACTGGAGGGGAAAAAAAAAAAAAAAAAAAAAGAAATAGCTTTTTGATATCTGTGCATAAATAATTTCAAAAAAAGCATGCACTCATTTTTAGATTAAGCATGCCCTTGACTACATAAAATGTGGTAATTAGAAATTATGGATTGTTAACTGTTTACCTTGTTGGTCAACTCCTGGTCTTATGCTGACTTGCTTTCACTCGTTGGTGAATTGTTTGGAAACAAGTCTGCTATGGATGTTTGACTGCTGCCAGTAGCACTTATTTTCCTTATGGTCTGCCTTGTTGGACCCTACTTGGGACATGCTTGTTGTGGCTGGATTGTGACGTCATACAGTATGTGCGTTGTCAAATTCGTTGTTCAACCGCTCGAACATAATTTGTTTGCAATTAAAACACATGGCTACTTTATCCACGATGCTGTTGACAGTCTCTTTTAAGGCCGAAATATTGTCTGGATAGACGATTTTGCTCTTATCGAGAACTTCAGACTCTTATCGTCTCGTCAGCTATTTTGCAACTTAAACCATAAGCGAAACACACGAGATCTGTAACGTCATTGTTTATCACCCTGTTATCAAAATAATTTATAAACGCTTTACCTCGACGGAGGAATTCTGCTAGATGCTCTCAGTCCTTATGGACTGGCAGCTGAAGGACACTCACACGCAGTGGCGGTCCGTGCGTTTCACAGTTAGACCTTCAGGGATTCGACCACTCAGCAGCACATGTACACATTACTGGACTATACAGGCTATTTTCCAGAGCATTTAAACAAATAAACCAGCATCAGCTATTAAAATGTGGTACTTGTAAAACTTAATTTAAAATTATTTATCCAAAGTTTTATGAAGTCTACCAAGTGCAGGTAAGCTCCAAAATCCATTCTTTTCCCCAGAAACACTTCAATGACTTGCTTGTAGAGTTTGGCTGTACATTTCATTTCCAATAACAAATCCTTTTCTATTGACATGGACGGCAATGCTGAAAGTCGCATCTGTCCAAATTCTGTTTTGCTACTTTTCACCCGTTGTGGGTTTAAAAAGAGTACATTTGATTTTTCTGCTAAATGTGCTTGGGTCTGGCGTCGCTGTATGCTATGCCTTTAGCAGAGATCTGCCAAGCAACACCGTTAGCTTGGTTGAGCAACATTATTATTAGTATTTTTAAACTTTAAAGACTTCCAACATTAAACACGGTTGATCAACATAGCATAGCCTCTCTGCAGTGAGTATCCAATCATGTCATGTTCAACGTGAGGCTTCAAGATGGTATTGCTATTGCAACTGTCTACTAACTATACTGTATGAGCCCTTTCACACATCTTTGCAGACAACACAAAAGGCCCTTAACTCAATTGGAAAGCCCTCAAATGGGTCTGTTAGCAGCCAGATTACATAAGGCCTTGCTGGCCCTGACTGCCCACACAAACATAAAAATACACAGCCCCTATCTTCAACAGTACCACGGGTCAAGGACAATGTGTCAAGTTTTTACTCACATCCTTGCAACGCATTCGCCGACTGGACATTTTGAAGTAGTATTCTCTGTTGTCTTCTGGGTGAAACGGGTCCTGAGAGCAGGCATGAAGTAAAGCCCGCACAGATTTCTCATTCTCAAAAACCAGGTAGACATAGCCTACAAGGACAGCAAACCTTTAGTCTGAGTTGATGCAAATGACCACTTACAAACCCATGCAAACATAGAAACATCATTTGAGGATGTTCATGCAGTTGTTTTGATTGTTAGTTTGAACACTAGTCATTTCAAATGGCAATTTTCTGGCTTAAGACTAAAAGAAATTATGAAAAGTAGTAGTCAGTAATTTACCTTTTTAGATCAAGCAGAACGAACACACACACACACACACACACACACACACACACACACACACTTTACTGAAAATTTAATGACAACCATTTCCCGCAGTACCTTTTACCTGACATGCAGCCCCATAGCAGTGACTGTTAAAAAAACAGGATTTATGAAACATGCAAATTTCCACAGTCACTGATATGGGGCTGCATGTCAAGTAAAAAGGTACTGAGGGAGATTCTGCTTTTGTCATTCGTACAGAGTAAAATATTACTAGTTTTTAGTGTGTAATGTCTTACGGTACAGGATTAAAGCAAAAAATAATGAGTTACAAAAGCAAATTACTGTGATGCATTATTTTTTGCTACAGTGTTACATGCCATGTGGGACAAAGTACATCTAGTGACACCTTAAACCACATTCAACCAGCAAGAAGCAATATTAGTTTTACCACCAGTGTACTGTATAACATGGGAATTAAAACGCTTTATTGCTGTAATTGAGCAGCATTGTCCAGACTTGGGGCTGTTGCTTCAGTTTAATGCATGACTGATTATTAAATTAGACTAGTGTGTGTGTGGGGGGGAGGGGGGGGGGGGGTGATCACAGCAATAAACTCCTTGCCATTCTTCAATGAAGAACAAACCCAATTGTCTCACTAAAATTTCACTGAATGCAAAATGACTCAGTTCTGTCCAAAATGCAATGTCCAGTGTTGAATAGTTGCTCTTGATAATGTCACTGTTTTCAGACCTTATGACAGATCTTCATTTTTTTAATAACAGATCTGCACTATAACCGCAAAGAAACCGCTCTTGATTATTAGCACAGAAGCAAATCAGCACGGAAACTAGCTTAATCACCTCTAAATACAAGACACTACACATAGGAACTTATGCTGGACAGTGTCACCACGATTTGAGAACATACCTAAATAGAATTTGTAATGAGCAGATAGCATGGCTATGGCAGATCTTATAGTATTTAAACAGCTGTTAATGGTTAAGGAATGCACAGCTATATCACTTCTGTAGTTCAGTTCAACCATTATAATACTGGTGGTTAAAGGAAATACAGTAGCTGATTTCACTGATGCATGTTCCTACCCTTACTTGGGTAATTTAAATGAGTGCACCCCTCCCTCCCCCCAAGTGATTACTTGGGTCAATTACAGAAATTATTTTTTTAACTACTCTAAATCCCAGGAAAACTTCAAAGGAGAGTTTGTTTTTGAGTTACACGCTTTCTCGACTGGCTACACTTACTCCGCAACTCACTTGCATGTCTGTGTCCACCAAAGTGCCACCCAAAAACCAATAAAAAGGAAAGGGGGAAAAAAATGGCCTACCCACTTGGCATTACCTTTGGCCACATTACCTTTGGGAGGACAGCGAGGGTGCTTTCCATCCTTACCAGGCCATTCCACATTCAGCGGGCCAT
The DNA here is from genome assembly GCF_059441005.1 of Hippichthys cyanospilos. Lineage (NCBI taxonomy): Eukaryota > Metazoa > Chordata > Actinopteri > Syngnathiformes > Syngnathidae > Hippichthys > Hippichthys cyanospilos. The sequence continues at coordinate 19,961,018 of NC_142372.1, read as the reverse complement.
AGCCGCTGAAGGTGTTTATGAGTCCAGCTGAAACAAAAAGGCAGGCAGAGAAGAGGGATACACTTGTGGCAAATTAAGATCAGCACTTGAAGCTTCTGACCGTAGGATGTAATCCCTAACAACTTTCTATAACCACTTATCCTCATTAGGTTTGCTGGCACACCGGTACCCATTTCAGTAGGCTTTGTGCAGGAGGAGGGAGACATCCCGGACTGGTTGCTAGGCAATTGCATGGCACACAGATAAACATTCACACCTATCCACAATTTGGAGTGTCCGATTGACCGACCATGATTGTTTGGGGGAAATTTAGAGGAGACCAGAGTGTCCAGAGAAAACCTAAGGCTCAGAGTTTACTAACCCCAATTAAAAAATAAATAAAAATAAAAAAATAAGCTCAACATGAGCTGTACTTTGAAAATAAATTTGCACTCCCAAGGTTATGTAAGCATTATTTGTAAAGAGACAGATTCCTCATATTTGATTGTGCTCCAGTTAAGCTTTCACCTGTGAAAAATACATTTAGTGTAAGAAGACAAGAGCTGTCTGGGAGAAAGTACTGTATTTAAGAAAAGGGAGGGGGGGGTGTTGCTCAACCATTAAGGTGTGAATACAAATTTGAATGTGCTGAGAAAATCTGTTGTACAACGATAAAGATACCAGAAGTAAATAGATCAATTTATTTTAAGCAACGGCAAACCTTGAGTCCTTTTTCTTGAAAGACATAAAGACAGAGAAATCTGATCCAATTCCTGGGGTGAACCTAAGATTCTCTAGAGCAGAATCACTAGTGAACATAAGTAACCCTTTAAGCAGCAAAGTATCAAAAAATTGCACCAAGCAACATTTTTACACTATACCTCTAACCATGATCAAGCTACATTTTCAAATACTGTACTGTGGTAATATAAATATACAGTATATTTGTGAGAAAAAAAACGCACCTGATGGATTAAAGGTCAGGTTGCAAATACAAGTTTTAGTTGAGACCTGACCGACACCAGAACGACCAGAGCTTGCTGATGAGTTGATCATTTGAATCAGTGTATGAAACATTGGGGAAAAGGCAGGCTATGAGGAACTCTTGATGAACTGGAGTTCCCTACTCCTGAGATAGAGCCAACTAAACATGCAATGCCCCACGCTTCTAAAACACTGATTGCGTAGTTAAAACTTTGTTTAAAATTGAACTATGATTTGAGAACTTTCTAGAAGTGACAAAGTTTGAACAAGGAAAATATTTATTTTTACAGACCCAATACAATCTTTGAAACCTGGCCTTAAAAAAAAAAAAAAAAAGCCTCCTCTTACTCAACAATTTAACAGCAATCCATGCATACTATTGAGAGCAAATTACCTTCTGTGATGTCCCAGGGAACACCACCAAGAAAGACCTTGCAAGAATAGAGAGGATCCTTGTTGTTTCTGGGAGGCAGCTGACCACTCCAGGTGAAGGTTGCTTCATTCACAGCTTGAAGCAAACAAAGACCAGGGGTCTGTAACTTAGTTATGTGGGCTAAAATGTTTTCTTAAATTCTATTGTGGGCTGAGATTACATTCTGTTGCAGCGTCACTCTTGGAGGAAGGTTCACAGTACATGTTTTCCCAGAGCTTTGTCAAAAAGACATCTAATATTAGCATGCACATCTATGGCCAAGCTTTACCATTGTTTACCTATAAAACTATTACTGCAGCAAAAACATGCACAACCTACGAATGTCACATTAAATTGATTCCTTTGCACAAAAGTGAAAATTCAAATTAGTAAAAGAAACTGATCCCAAAATTGGTAGGTTTTCAACTTGCCTTACCATAAAAAAAAATTTTAAAAAAGTTTATGAAGGCTTGTCTCAGGTGTCTGAGGACCGCCCAAAGTAACGAGGTGAAGTTGCAAAAATGAAATCTAACAGCCACTGCTCCAGGCAAACAACCGTGTCATTGCTACGTCTTCCACCATGAGAGTAGAATGTGAAGCTATGCTATGGACGGGGTAACGCGGGAGGGAAGCAGAGGACCCAAAGTCAATTTAAAGTGTCTAATTGTCCTTCAATTCACATTTGTGTTGTACGTTTCTAAGTCAAAGATTAATGCATGCTCCTTAAATGTAATAAAGACATGGTATTAGGTGTCTTTTTTCTTTTCATTTTCTCCCCAAATGACATAAACCAGTCATGTCAACAGAACCTTTATCCATATCATTTGGTCAAATCAATTAACATACAAGCTGGCTTTGTTCAAAGCTCCTGGAGTAAAATCTTGCTTCCCTCAGAAGCAACAGCATTGGCGCTATGTAGCCAAACAAAGCATTCAGTATACAGGCATCCAACTGGCTGTGTAAGAGAAGCCAAGTGCTTCAAGCAACACTGAAAAAAATTTAAGCAGAATGGTTCAATTTGCACAGGACAAGACCTCTGATAGCAAGGCATTTACTTATCAATGAATATTGCGACATCCCTATCTTTACAGTCAGACGGTGGGCCTGATAAATTTGGTAGCAGGTCAATTTTGGAATGTGGCCTGCATGTTGCAGGTGCCTGCATTTAGACGTTGCTCCAGTTCATAGTTTTCACAAGCTATTGTGGGTGCACTTACCTGCAGCCTGTCGATGCAGGCGTGCCTCCCTCTCAATGCTAAACGCTTCCCCTGACTGGTCTAGCATGTCCACACCAGGCCAAGAAGAGCCAGTGCGCCAGCGGCGAGAAAGAGCAGAGGAAGCCAAGTTGGTGCTGGATGGTGGGGTGAGGGGTGAGCTAGTGTCCTGGGGGTCCAGACGTGAGCCCAGCCGGAGCAGATCCTTTTGAATGTTTGATGCATAAGGCAGGGGAGGCGAAATCCGCAGAGAGGACTGGGGGTTTAGGGAAAAAAAAAAGGGAGATGTGCCATTCTTTCATTTATACCAGGGCTACAATTTGCTGTATTTTAGTTCAAGCTGTGTAATGCTGCTAATTAGATTAGTTAATTAGTAGGAAAGTTCATCTTATGGAAAAACTGTTTAAACAGCAGCCAAGTGTATAAATGGCTAATTCTAAAATGGCTGTTTATATGCAGTCAATAACACACATATATATACACACACACACACACACACACACATATACACACACACCAGGTTTTTAAAATACCAGGTGAAAGGGCAAACACTGGTATGATCTCATATTTGGGTTTTTAAAAACTCAAGACATCTGAGTAATCCTTTTCTAACCCAAATATGTAGTCAGGTTAACATTTGGGTTCCCTCCTTTGAACAGATCATTGGTTTGTGGTCTGTGCATGGTCTAACTGCAAGAAATGTGGGTCTAATATAAAATATGCTCTTCAATGCTGTTTAGTTTGAATACAGAGTTCTGAAATGTTCACATAAATGGGAAATGGACTTTCACTGATATAGCGCTTTTCTACCTTGGGTACTCAAAGCGCTTTACACGAACTCGTCATTTACCTACGGATGACGCAGCATCAGGAGCAACTGGGGGTTCAGTGTCTTGCTCAAGGACACTTCTACGTGGTCTTGACGGTCGGGGGATCGAACCCACAGCCTCTCGGCTGGGAGACGACCGCTCTACCACCAAGCCATGCCGCCCCCACATAATGCTATTCTGAAATGTCAATTCAGGGCACTTTGCATTTAAATAAAAAAAAAAAAAAAATTGAACTGACTTTTCTCCAATTGACCTTTGTTGTCAATTGATGTTCTTTTACTTAGCTGAGATTTTTTTGGGGGGGGTGTGATGTCATGTGGGGGCCGACAATAGTTAGGCAGTCAACAGGCAGGATTATTGGATAACACCACTGCTAAAAATATATCTTCATAAGTCATGTCTAAGAGATCATTAAGACAGGAAAGCAAAAACCCCTAATGCGCACCAGACCTGACTTGTTTACTGTGCAAGTGCAGCTACACATACCAGCACATCACAGAAGTGGTCGGAACCAGAGCTGACGCCACTTGTCTCAGAGTCTTCAGGGCTGCTAGAGCGAGAGTCCAAAAAGCAGCTGGAGTCCAAGCGATTGGCCATGCGAGCCATGCCAGGGAACCTCTCCAGGAAGTCAGCAGTCATACTCATCGACTCTGAGGGAAGGTAGGCTGGTGGCTTTCCAAAGATGCTGCCAAAGGGACTGTTCAGCATGCCCAGCACTTGAAAAGTACATCCAGAGAAGCAGAACCATTTTGACCAGGCATGGAGGTTACTGAAATTAACATATGTGCAGTATCAGACTAATCACGTTATTGAAATTTGATACTGATTTGTAACAGACTCCAGCAAAAAATAAAAGTTAAAGGTATAACCCTCAAGCGTTGCAAGCTGCAACTCTTTGGAAATACAGAGCATACAATTTGCATTCTATTCTCTTGTGTCAACGCAAACCGTATTCAAACAAAAAGGATGATTAACATTCCTAGGTTTTACCATTACAAATTACTACAGTACCGGGTATTGCTGTACTACAGTCCAGTGCCCCTGGATTGGCAGACTGGGGTGGTGGTCCCCCTTTTTAAGGAGGACTGGAGGGTGTGTACCAAGTACAGAGGGATCACACACCCCAGCCTCCCCGGTAGGGTCTATTCAGGGATGTTTGTGAGGAGGGTCTGTCAGAAAGTTGAGCCATGGATTCAGGAGCAGCAGTGTGGGTTTCTTCCCAGCCATGGAACAATGGACCAACTCCACACCCTCAAGTATGGTTTATTTGCCCCACGGGTCTACATGTGCTTTGTGGACATGAAAATGGTATTCCACCGTGTCCCTCGGGGAGTTGTGGGGGCTGTTCAAGTCCTCGTTCCACCCATGTCAGAGTTTGGTCTGCATTGCCGGCAGTAAGTCGAATCAGTTTCCAGTAAGGGTTGGATACGGCCAAGGGTGTCCTTTGTCACCGATTCTGTTCATTACTTTTATGGACAAAATTTTCTAGGCACAGCCGAAATGTCGAGGGGGTCTGGTTCGGGAGTCTGAGCATTGCATCTCTGCTATTTGCGGATGACGTGGTGCTGATGGCTTTTTCAGGTCATGACCTCCAATTCTTACTGGAGCAAGTCACAGCAGTGTGACGCGGCTGGGATGAAGCTCAGCACCTCAATCTGAGACCATGGTCCTCAGTCGTAAAAAGGTGGAATGCCCTCTCCGGGTTGAGGATGAGGTCCTGCCCCAAGTGGAGGAGTTAAACGTATCTTGGCTTCTTGTTCATTACGGAGGGTAGGATGGAGCAGGACATCAACAGGCTGGACATGTGCCACGGGGAAGAGACCGCAGGGTCGACTCAGGACACGCTGGAGAGACTATGTCTTTCAGCTGGCCTGGGAACACCTGGGGGTCCTCCTGGAGGAGCTGGACGAAAGGGTCAGGGAAAAGGAAATCTGGGGTTTCCAGCTCAGGCTGCAGCTCCCACGACCCAACCCCGGATAAAGGGGTAGCTAATGATTGTATACAGTACCAACACTTAATTCAAATCTTTTTAAAAGGTGAAGCACCTTCAAGAAATAGTCCCATGGGAACCCCTCTTTAGTCTAACGAATTGCTTATTTCCTCATATTGCAGCCATGTTGCTAAACAGCACTTGCCTCAGGTTCTGAGGCAAGGAGTGCTTAGTCAGCTGCTATCAACTATATTTGTTGTAGGCCCAGTATTAACCTTTATACTTACTGTAGTTATGCAAAACGAGCAGCTAAGCGATTTCAGCACTACAAGCAGGTTGGAACAAATGGGTCAATTGTAGTGACAAGTCACTGGGAGACATGAGTCATCGCCTCACTCAGACACATGAAATTTGCCTGTAAGCCTAATATGTACAGTAAGTTTTGTGAATGAGGCTTTGCGGGGTTGTTTGTGGACAAAGATATAGCAAAGCAAAAGTGCCACATCATCCTGTGATGCTAATGTTTGTGATGACACTATTATAACACCAAGTCTGGTGGCATTTACGTAACTTTTTGCTGGGTGTACACCAGCTTGTATTGAGAAAAAATAAAATAGAATAAAATGCAGTACTTACTTGAGGGAGAGCTTGTCTGAACCTGTGAGGGAGACGAGAGTGACTCAGTCTCCTGGCTGCTCCAAGGTCTGTCCCAGCCAGACAAACGGAGAGACTGGAGGCCCAGGCCCAGGTCTGCCACACTCTGTGAGACCCGGGATGACTGCATCTCAGGCATACCATCACAGTTAGTGAAGAGCATCCTCCTGCTGCCCACCGCAGCCAGATCAGACTCTAAGGGTTGCGAAGAGACCGGATAGCATTAAGACAGGTACGTAAATACCCTCAGTCACAGCAGCGTCCGTTTTCAGCCCTACCCTGGATGACGGGGGAGCTAACCTGCTGCCTCTGCACCCTGTGCGTATGACATGCATCTCCATCTGTATGGCTGACCCACCTAGCAGCATGTGACATGGCTGCTGATGCACTCACACCCCCCTAACAATAACATGGGCTTACCCTACATCCGTGCTTCCGTGTATTAAAGAAAAAACAAAAAAAAAACAAAAAAACAAAAAAAAAAGCTCCCAGCTGATCTGTACAGTCTTCTCTGGTGGTATATGCGATATCATGTGGCAGAGAGAACCACAGACGTTGCGGCAGCTACTGCTTACTCTTTAGCCTGTTTCCTGAGCCAGCTGACCAAGGCAGCAAGAGAGGGGGAGAGGCATCATGACTCAGCAAGCTCAAAAGTAGTCACTATTCAGACTTTAAGAATTAAGACAGTTAAGACAAATGTTGTATTTTCCCATTTTGTCTTTTTAGTGAAAAAAGGTGGGAGCAGAGTGTGTGGCAGAGCCTCGATGCAAGCAAGCAGCTGACTGATAAGATGTTAATACAGAGCAATTGCTCCGGCTCCTCCCTTTTTTCTCTCTCTCTCTCTCCCCCCGGAGAGAATCCAGCTACAGCCCTGATTCAGCAAGTGTCAAGCTTGGCTTTAGAGCCAGTCACTATACTTTTTCATCTGACATTAGTTTAAGATGCAAATATCACATGAAGCAAAATTTAACAAGTCTCAAATTAAGCACTGAAAATGTTATACTCCAAGAGCCAGAAAGTGTGTCATGTAAAAACTTTGCAAAACCTACATTTGGTACCCTCCAAGTAAGTGCTGCAGTGCTGTAAACAAGTGATGCAGTATGAATCAGCTACTCTCACTCATGATCAGAAGCTGAACCAGTAGCCAAGATGTGATACGATTTCAATTAAAAAGTTTAATGTGACTAAGATTACTGCAACTCACCTCTAAGGAATGGGCAATCAATTGTAATAAATGATACAAATACATTTTATACAAACAAATGTCTCCCCATTTTGCCTCATAGTATTTTTCATTCAATTTCTCAGAAAACAATGAAAATGCATTGTATGCAAGACAAACTGTACACAAGAGGTGCAACAACCCTAATCTATAATAACTGATCATTTACAGCAGTGATCTTTTTTGAGCTAAGGCACACTTTTTTTGAAAGAACACCTGTTGAAAACTTGTTTAAACTCCGTAGCCTATATTTACATAAAGTCAAACTTCCCCATCATTGTCACTGACAAAGTACAAGTGATAGTGTGATGAAACCCCATGAGCTATCAGCCATCTGTGCCAACACTTGGTTAGGATTCAAAGATTCTATGGCGCCACCAAGCGTTGCCTAGATATACTAGTCTAATTTTTCACATTTCTCCACTTTGGCATTTTATATACTAAAACGCAGACTGCAGTATCTCTCCTGCTCAGCTTCAGAACGAAAACAAAACTAAAAGACGTGGATAAGATCAGAGAGTATTTTCTCTAGAACAGGGGGTGCGAAGAAGTATAGGGGAGTTGCAATTCGCTCCTGTCGTCATAAGCGCACTCCAAGCAGTTTGGCCCCTCAGGTGGGGCCAGTGTGAGAGCGCAAGAAGTAAGGAATGCTTAGAAACGCATCAATGAAGATAATAAAAATAACACTGAGCGTTTAGAGTGAGTAGTCAATATTGGAACATGGTTAAAAGCTCCAAAAGTTGACATTACTGATGGAAGTTTATTTCAAATCAATAATTTAAAATATTGTGCAGTAGATTTATAGGTGCTTTATACTAAGTGCCCATATTTCAGTTTAAATTGGATGTAGAAAGAATTCATGGAAACGTTTAGCCATTTTGAAAAACCATTATGCTCACTGAAGGTTTGTTTTGATTTTATTTACATTTAATTTAGTATGGTAAATGATTTTTTGTAACATGCCGTATTATATATTTTGTTTAAAACTTTTATAATATAGAAAAATGTCTATTCAGCAAGGATTTTAAAATCGTATTTTAGGGCTGTAACTCCAATAATCTGATATTGTCCTATGCCTCCTGACACTATGTGCTAACACCCTGAGCTTTAAATAAAGTACATTTTAAAAGTAATACAAAAACGGATTGTTTATAATACAAGTACCAATGCTAAATGTTTGCTAATGGCTCAGATGGTGACACTTGCCCATTGGGAATCTCTTCAGGGCAATTCTACCTGCGCTGAGCAGTAGTACGACAAAGCTAGATGCTGACACTATCATGAATGTTCACTTTGTCACAAAATCGATCAGCAAGCTATTTGGTACAAGCATGGCAAGTGGTCACTTCGACTTAAGTAGTAAAACTATGAATTTGTATGTATTGTACGTTAGGCACAAGGAAGCCTGCAATGCAGGATTGAGTCATTTGTTATCAAGCACTGAGTTACGGCTGACAGCAACTTGGGAAAATTCACGCATTGACCGTTTTTCTATTTAGGTTGCAGTGCTGAGCTTTGCATTGCTTGTAAAAGTACACATTTTTGCGTAACGTTCACCGTTAGGCACAAGGAAACCAGCAGAGGAGGACGAGTCAGTTAGTACACTAACGTTAGTTGCAGCTGACAGCAGCTTGGGACTACGTGCTTGTTCACCGTTTTGTTTCTTCCCCCCAGTGTTTCCCCTTTCAATAAAAAGTGATCGGACAGAACCACGCCGAAATAATTTAACACACGCAAGGGCATTACAGAATTAAAGACAGCAGACTAATCGGTTTGGTCCAATTCATTTTTCCCCCCAATTCTTCACGGAATCATCTTGTGGGTCGGACTAAACCTCCTCTATGTTCAGCAAAACTGCTGTCCCCGTATTGGCCTGAACATGATTTTTAGCCCTCGAATACGACTTTTCCCAAAGAAGTCTTGACAATACCGCAGTGAAGTCAAAAGGAACTGACGTTTAGAGTTATGTGCTCCCCTTATTAGTATACTATCAATATGCTTCTAAACGTTACATGGACACAGTAAAAGACTGCCTTGCGTGAAGCTTGTAGGAGTGTATAAAAGTGTATATATATATATATATATATATATATATATATATACACTGACGCTCGCTGTTGTGCGTAAATGAAACTTCTAGGAACGCTAGCGAGAGGTAATGACTAACAATGGAAACCCGATGTCATGGGTAACACTATCATTAGCTCAACCCTGTTGTCTCCAATATTCAGTTCCATTATTCACTCACATAAATAATCTGTCAAAGTTCAATTTAACATCTGTTTTAGACATGAACGCTAGAGAGTAATGTAGCAATGTACAATTTCATGTGTGTGGGCTTGCATGTGCGCGCGCACACGTGATATGAAGCAAATCTTTAACATTGAAATCACATTTTTGGTGAAGCTCATTCAATTTCAAGTTCTAAAGTTGGGCAAGATATACTTATTAATATTTGGGGTAGTGGGAGTCTGAAAAGTTTAAAAGCTGAAATAGTTTGAATGAGTCCAAATTAAAGAAAGGTTAAGAATTTTTTTTGAAAGATAAAAATGGGTGAATAAACAAGCATGATTCAAAAAAAAAAAAACTCTTGCTTTTCCATCAATCATTGTGAACATCTTTCAGGTTATACAAACGTAATTAAATTGATCAAATCCAGAATACTGATTGTAATTGGATTAAATATTTTTAAGTTATGCTCATGTATACTTTTCAGTGTAGTTCAAAATGTTACTACGAAAATAAAACTACATTAAAAATTAAACTGCCAATGTGCCAAAAGTTATCCAGATCAACTGTAAATTAACATCATTACACAGGCCCTTTGTTAAAAAAAAAAAAAAAGACAAAGCATCATATTGTTCTGCTTCTTTGCATTTGTATGTAAATATGCCATTTTTTGCCATGAAAAACTTCTAAAGAACAGTCACTGAGCAAAACTGAATTTATGTATTCAAATAAAATGGGAAATAAATTGGGATTGAGGTTATTGGATAAATATCAAACTGTACTTTAAGTAAAATATTTGAGATTGCTAACATGTTTGCTGTTCATGTGTGCTAAATTGGTCATGAGCAATCATATTTCAAGACTAATTATTTTCATGTAAGGCATTTCTAGGCAGACTTCTGTGGGATTAAAAAAAAAAAAAAATCTGTACACCCAAGTACTTCTTTCCCAGACGGCATTTCACATGGTGATTAACATGCATAGCTGCCCCTCATTTGCCTTTTGCAGGAGGACCTTCTCGGTGGGAGGAGCTATACAACACCTCATTTGGTGTTGTGCACAGACATACATATATGAAGCCTATGCTGCTGCAGAGCAGGGTAGTTTAGCACTGAGTGTTGAAAAATTGGCTGCAGGGAGTACAGCTAACAGGTGTCTTTTTTTAAATAATTTTGTAACCAGTTGGAAGCAGGTTTGTGTGACATGTAGCATATTGCTCAGTGGTGAGCTCAGAAGATAAGACCATTTGATGCTCCTAAAACCACATTGCTTGAGACATGATTTTGGTCCCTAAAGAATGTGTCACTCAGCTCAAGCAGCAGCAGCAGCCAGGATTTTGAATTGGAAGCTTTGATTTATGAAAGTCTATTGCTTGTTTTAGTTGCATATGCAAATTTTCTGGTCATATGCAGCCAAAGTGTCAAATGTGCATCTGGTGGCGTTCATGCTGTACTCTTGGGCCAAACAAATGTCAGCATGATGTGCCATCACATATAATAGGGTTGACTTAAAGGCGTGATGTACGTGCACATAACGAGACAAAAGATGCATGCCACATGATTACTTGAGGTGGAATTTCTGGTCATAACTAGTGCTGAAGGAGACTGTCACTGCATGGTGGAGTTTTGTCCCTAATACTTGTTACAGTGAAAGTATTTTTTTCCATGTACAACCAGTCTTTTAGCTATTTTTTTATTTCTTTAATAGTTTTCTGAGAGACAATCATTCCCCACACTTCTTCAGTACATTAATGTAGTGAATTAGTGGAAATGTGAAGATTTACACAAGTCGTTCCATGTGAGCCCCTAAAATTTTATAATTATGTTCCAAATTTAAAAAAAAAAGCTGAGAAGACCTGTAGACTTTTTAAAGAATCCAATAGAATGCAAAATAATGTCTTTGATGTATGCTAATAAAGAAAGCACATAAAATCCATTGTTTCACATTGTATTTTAGATTTTAGAATTTTATTGAAGTCGTTGTTGGACATTAGCTGAATTTGCATGCTGTGAAGGGGAGGAGACACTAAAAATCAGAAGTTACCTGTGATGCAGTTATGTGAGTAGTTTACTTCATTTAATAATCTTACTGAAGTTGCCATCATTACGAACAAGCAGGACTCATAATTGAGTGTTGCTCCAAGCATCTCTGCTAGAGGATGAAACATTTCCATTTTGTTCGGACGTCAAGCATTGACAAAAACCATCACAATTCTAAACGTGTTGACATGTAATTTGCATCGGCAAAACCACTAAATACTGAACAATTTAAGCTCCGTTAGCGATAGTTAAAAGCAGGTAAGTAACATTTAAGCTCAGCGATAGTTAAAAGTAGACTATGAGTGTAAAATAAAATCCACCCGAGTTGGAACCACTTCACAAAGTATAAAATATTTATTAAGGAAGCGTTTGAGCCTTGGGTAAACCGCTTCGTTTGACAACGAAAAGGGCGCCGTTTTGTGAGCCCTGGTGCCTGAAGGAGCCGGCTAATGCGGCTCGACATGTGAGAGTAGACGTTACCACACAGCAAGTCGGCCTTGCCCTTGGTGTTGTTCGGAGTGGTGCACACGCCGGTCAGGTCCAGAGCGTTACCCAGCATGTTGTTCATTCTGCGGAAGACGTCTGCGTTGCTACACGTCGACAAGGCCGGGGAGTCCGAGTCAGGGCTGGTGGGCCTGCGGGGGTCGTTTCTCTGTGCCCAACACATAGCCATTTCTTTTTTTGTTTTTGTTTTTTACGTCACATTTCAAGAAGAGTACACGCTAGGCAGTCAAACGTGTACCCTTCAAAAAATAATTAAACACTTAATAATGTCTTCCAGACTGAAAGAAAACATAAGGTTTTGGTGACACCAAAGCTGCCACCGTAACATTACGGAGATACGTCGAATTGACATTTGTCATGTATTTCGACACTCACCAGAGAAAAGGCCATTTTGTAGACGGAGCTACGCTAAAAGAATCACAAAGAACGATAGAGTGCAGTCAAAGGTCATACTTTTATAAGGGGCTGCCAGCTAATTAATGTCAATCGGGTGAACGTGTGCAACTCAGCTAATGACTGCTTCCAGCTACAGGGGCCGCCTTCTGGTCACATGATCGCCTTCAAAGATCGCGCTAATCACATCGTGTTTGTATATCACAACCATCTGAATCATCTTACCGTTTTAGAAAAGGGCGAGTAGACTCAACTTCCTATTCTTGTTTTTTTTTTCATCGTAAATTACACGAATGTACAATGCCACCTATTTTCGCAGATACCAAGACCACTGACACCAAATAACCTATACCGCTCATACTTTTGATATGAACAGTAAATCTACAATAAAGGATTCAAATTCAAACTAATGACCAATCTACTCCAAATTTAGAATTAACATGTAGTAAATTAATAAAAGTGCCAAATAAAATGGGCAACTCTTTGTGTTCTGCTGCTGGATTTGCTAAAAAAATGAGTTGCAGTGTTCACCTTTTGACATTTACGCATAACACCACAATGATGTAAGTGGTCTTTTTTTTTTTATAAATGGACTATCAATAGGCTTCTTTTGGTGGCCCTGTTTATAAATGGACTGTCAATAGGCTCCTTGCGCCTGAAGCCAGACGGCATGCCATCTGATGTTTCCATTGTTACCGACAATTTCTCCGTCCGTCCGTCCATGCATCCGGCCTTTTGCTGGAAACACTTATCGGTGTGTGTTTTACACTATGGTGCTGTGTGGAGAAATGGGAGCCTCTCAAAGAAGAAGATTTCTATTTGCATGGACAGTTCAGAGTACAGTAATTTCCCAAATATAAGACACATCTGTGTATAGGATGCACCCTTAATTTTAGGGTCAAATTCGGGTATTTTCTACATTACAGTGTATTAGACGGTACAACATTTGGGCAACAGTGTAAAAACTATGGCAAAACAGAATAAATGTAATTTTCCTAAATTCTTAAAATTCCTTTTGTTCATATCTGTAAGTTATATATTTTATTGCAAGTTAAGTGTGTTTTAGATTTACCACATTGTGAACGGTCAGTGAAAACCTCACCAGAGTAACTTGGAATGCACTCGAAGCAGTTGTATTTCCTTTTCCTCGCTATGCAGGTCGAGTTCATTTTACCCCAAAAAAAACAAAACAAAGTTAAGCAGCATCCATGTTTGTGATTGTTCATATATGCCAAAAAAACACAATTAATAAACGAGTCTAATGGAATACTTTGTGTGCGTTAATCTGTGCACACAGCAATAGTATACATTGTCACCCTTACTTAAATCAGCTGGAGACATCCTCTATGTTTTAGTAATATTCCTGTGCGTGAACAAGGATGGACTCGGACGATGGTTCGATCTGCGCATTTGTTTTATTGATAATAATGCCGTAGCAACATCAGTTAACATGAGCTGCTGTTAGCTGCAACAGGCACTGGCTGCTAACAGCCAACAGAGCTCTGCCCACTTGCTCATTCCGTTACCGTATTTATTGTTAATAAGAATACGGCCAATATAAAAATGAACATCTGTGCGACAAAACTCGGCTTATGTGGCTGACGGATCAATCTTCCTCATATAGTGTTTGGCCTTCATTTTGGGGGAAAAAAAAAGTATGTCTTATATTTGGAGAATTACTGTACATTATTATTGTATTGTGAATTATGGCTGACGGGTTAAGTTTACATTTCATAACAAATGTTGTCCTGATGGGCTTTTCTTACATTTGAAAGTTGATGGTTTTCACAACATGATTCAGATTAATCTTTGACTAGTACTCAGAGACTGTTTGTTTTTGATAGAAATATGTACCTGCACCATAAAAAAGGTCAGAAAAAACAGTAATCTTCTGGTCGATGGGGCAACAATAAACACTGTGAAGTAACAGAAAACTACTTTCTCGTAAAATACATGTTTTCCCATTATTAAAATAAAGTTATTATCTGGAGTGTTTACAAGATTTCTCCCTATTTTTTTGGTTATTTTAACATTTTTTTAACAACACTCAGATTTCAAAACAACAGCAAGGAAAACAACAATTTACAAAAATATTCCGTTATTAGTTAGCTTGTACACAAATTTGAAACCGCACAATGCGGTTTCATACAGACGCGACTGTTTTAAATAAATAAACAACGACGACTAGCGGGAGTCCATGCGGATTTAAATTAGCCGGTTACATTTAGACAAGGCCTAAAACTCAACTTCTTAGTCCATAGTTTGGACGTGAACTTCAAAGCTGTTTGGCTGAGTGAAACGATGCCTTCACGTGCACTTGGAAAAGTTGCGCTTTACAAAAGAAAAGAAAATTATTACAGTACAGTATATATTTCAATTTTGTGTTTTAATTCCATGTCTTTAGTTACCTAGATTTCTATCTCGGTTGCAAATGACTCACTGTTAAGTGACAAGCTAACATTAGTGCTGGTCTGGCTAAATACAAAATGCAGTGGGCTGACGCCAACACAGGTCATGCATTTGTCATCATGCTATTATTTCAATCCAGGGGATCAGATACGATGCCTTTTGCCGAGTGAGTACCTTTAGTTGCACAGTGCAAAATTAAGCCAAAGCTGCTCAACTTCAGTTGGATACTTGGCTTCTACAGTTGTTCTTCCTCCAGCCTCGACATTAGACGCTGTTCGGTCGAAGTTGTCAGCCAGCTGTTGAACCACCAGCTGTAGTTGTTGATCTTTACTCTTTCCCTTTCAGCCTAATGACCTTTTATAAAGACTATTTAACATAATACAATTGGTTATACAAACCCAGCATTGAAAAATGCCATCAGACCTGGGAAAATTTAAACCTTAAAATTTGCACCACAAAATGTCGCCGTACTTTTTTAAACATTTGGGTTAGTACACTGATTCATCCTTCATTTTCATTTGTGAACATTTTTTAATACTAAGTCAGGTTCAGTTGCAGTTAAGAACCTGACTTAGTATTAGAGAAGAGGGAATGGCCAGTGTTGGGCAAGTTACTTCAAACTGTAATGCATTATTTATTACCTTTTAGTGTTATTTCAAAGTAATTAGTTACATTACAATATATTCCTTCATTTGAAATGTAATGCATTACACTTTTATTGCATTACTTTTATATTACTTTCAGCACCATAACTGGAAATATGGATTTGCCATCCTAAATGTATGCTCATGTATAATGAGCTCATTATACATGCAGTGAAAGGTTGGCTTGAGCTTAAAACCAGTACAAATCATTTCATCAGTATTGTATTGTAAACTTTTAAACACAAGATACCTTTTTTTAAATTATTATTCTAATCCCTTTATAACTTAGTTTCACATCATAGTGATGCATTGTTTATGGTGTACGTAAAAACAGTGCGTTTCACAATTTCAATATTAATATCCAAATTTAAGATCAGCTGGCTAGGCATATGTTTCAAAAATAGTCGGTGTCGGTGGCACTAACGTTAGCAGCTAGCCTACATCATTGTTAAGGTGTTTAACGTACTAGCTAACATGAGTTTTGAATAATCTTGACACATATTATTTACCAGAACTATTTATAAACTATTATTAATAGCAATTGTACAGCAAAAATTAGCATTAGTTTACCTTTTTCATTATTGCTAGCTGCGACAGGGATCTTGCTGACAAATTGTCTAAATGCTGGTGAATCCACTGTGGAAAATGGCAGCATATCTCCTCTAATGAATCTTCTAACCGCTTGGTGTCCAAGTGTCATCCCACAGCAAGAGAACATAATCCTGCATGTGTTTTCTTTTGGCTAACGTGACGTTACTATGGCCATACTCTAAATCACAGGTGTCAAACTCAAGGCCCGGGGGCCAGATCCGGCACGCCATATCATTTGATGCGGCCCGCGAAATGCTGATTCGAATTCAAGTTTCTGGTTAAAATACCACATTTATCAGTTGACTTTAGCTTTTAAAATTACTACGGGAAAAAAACAAGCATTTGTTTGCCCTCTGTCGCTCTCTGATTTCAAAACTAGTTAGCAGTTTGCCAAACACACCTAAGATTTATTTTATCAAAGTCATACCGGCCCGCTGACAGAAACTGTAACTGCAATGTGGCCCTCAATAAAAATGAGTTTGACACCCCTGCTCTAAATGGTTTGTAAAAATACGGGTCCTTTTCGCGAAGTGGACAGCTTTTTAGGTGTTGTGCACAAAGTGCACCTAACGATATTTTTCTTGTCTTTATCTCTGACGAACTGACAGTAATGATCGTATGTCCAGCTTGTGTACATATTGTCCATATTCAACCTGCCGTTTCATCTCAGCTGTAGTAGATCAGCAAGTAAACATTTTGCCCCGGACTTTTTTTCCTCCGATCTCACAGTGTTTTGGCGAATTAAAAACACCGATTTCAGGCTAAAAATGCATTACTTTACCTTCATTTGCTGTAAGTACAAAATTACTATTTTTGTGTAATATATCACATTCCCGCTTTTCATTAAATTGTAATGCTTTACAGTAATTACCTTACTTTTGTAATGCGTTAGAATAATTACATTACATTTGTAATGCATTGCTCCCAACACTGGGAACGAAAATGCAATTTTCACAAATAATACTCGCATTTATAATCGGCGTGCAAGTGGAGGGGCTCATGGTTTTCTCTTTCCTGGAGAGGGTGTGTGTGTGTGTGTGTGTGTGTGTGTGTGTGTGTGTGTGTGTGTGTGTGTGGAGGGGGGTGGGGGGATATAAACAGACGCACTGCCCTGAAGACTCTGGAGGTCATCGTGCTGTGCACAAATATTCTGTTAATAGTCTACTTGAATATCCTGGAAAAAAACTTTTCTTTCCATACTTGCAGGCTTCTTGCCGAGGCCGGCCAGGAAGTCCATGTTCCAGGAGATCACGCTTTAATGCACGTCCCCTTCCCGGTCCACGTCGAAGACGAGGCCCGTAGCCAAGCATTGGTCACGGGCGGCTCGGATACCTTTCCTTGGGCCCGTCCAAGGTGATGTCCGGCGTGAAAAACTGTAGGCTATTTCACTCGGTGCGGTAAACCGGCGGACTATACCACGCTCTCGTTTGTCCCAGCGAAGCGTATCTGCGAGAGCGCGGCAAGCAGGACCGGGACTGAGTACGGGTCGATCCGATCCAGGTAGCGGACATGAGAATAAACCGAGAAGCGGCGAAAGCGGCCAACTCGGCTGGGCGCAACGACAAGCCTGAGGTACCGCTCAACATGTAGCATCCTCACACGGCCGCACCGAACCCCGTTGACTCTCTTCGGCCCTAAACACCAAGCAACTAATGACTTTTCTTTTGAAAGTTTATGTTTGTCACTCATTGACGCTCGCTACTGCGCCTGGTTTACTTTCAAATTTAGCTTGGAGCAAACGAATGACGTCATGCACCGTGAGCTTGACATCTCTGACCCTCTTGTGAAAGAAAGAAGACTTTGAACCGCATCTCTTTCATCTGTCAGAATTCAGGATGTTTTGATTCTCA
Organism: Hippichthys cyanospilos; assembly: GCF_059441005.1. Classification (NCBI taxonomy): domain Eukaryota; kingdom Metazoa; phylum Chordata; class Actinopteri; order Syngnathiformes; family Syngnathidae; genus Hippichthys; species Hippichthys cyanospilos. The sequence continues at coordinate 19,943,134 of NC_142372.1, read as the reverse complement.
TTGGACACTAAGTAGTTGTAAAAAAAGTACGCCAGGTGTACAACTAAATTGTGAATTTGAAGTTAAGTGCCACTGCCGTTTATAGCTCTGCATGCAATATATAACTACAACAAAGCAAACATTTAGCATAAAACCATTTAATAATACAATAGAACACGTAATAAAACATTCCCATATATGCCATGTTGGTTAGCTGTAACAGATGAAAGAGGAATGATTCAAAGTCTTTCTCAAGTGGATCAGAGATGTCAAGATCACAGCATGCATGGCGTCAAGACACGTCTGCTACAAGCTAAGTTTGAAAGCAAACAAGCACGGCGACAAAGTTGTTGGTACCCTTCCTAAAATTGCAGCAGTCAAAAATGTGACTTGGACGTGAGGAAAGTAACAGTAAATAGAAGTTTTAGGAAATTGTACTTATGAAAGTCACTTTCTTTCTTTTGCTAACCAGGAGGTGGCAGCAACGTCCTCCATTAAAACGTTATGGCTTTACTGACCTTGATAGCTTCATTATATGAAAACTAACCTTATTCGTGTTAAACTGTGCGTGAATGTTTTTGTGTGTGCAAAATGTCTTGGAAATTTAACATAATTGTAGTTTGTAATAAATGATTTTACAAATACCTTGAGGTTCCCCTTATATTTCTGTGGGTGCAAAATAAACAGGTCAATGTGTTGTGGATGCTGTTCACATATCTACATTCTAGCTATTCCTTAATTGTGTGATATTAAAAAAAAAATCTGAATCTTTAGGTCAGGGATGGACAACTGAATTAAAATAAAAAAAATACGATTAAAACTCAGTGTAGAGCCCCCCCCCCCAAAAAAAAAAAAAAAACGGGAGTGAACGGGGAGAAAAATTCAAAAAGTAAAACAATCATTCTGCCAATATGTGATTCAATTAGTGCTTAGCTCATTTACTGTCAAATTTTGACATTTTAAATACACACGGTATTTATTCTGACTACCAAAAACAACTCTATCTGCATTTTCAGTTCTTATAATTTGCTGTAGGCTATAGTAGAATAAATGGAGGTTTGCATCAGCTGTTTCTCCTAGTAGATTCTCAACATGAGTTGATCTTGAATCATGAGGATTTATGCAGCCTATTACTGCTGTAGCCTGTTACTAGAAATTTAAAAAAAAAAAAAAAAAGGTCTTTCTGGTCGCACACATCTTCAGTCAGTATTGATTTCATGTCGATTCCAATCCATGCCAAAGGCAAATTCAATGAACCGCATCCTTTAATTCCATGGAGGAAAGGGCATTTCTTGGGTAAATATTGTATGCTGCCTTAGCACTGCCTGGAATTTTTTTTCTTCAAGCCTTTTAATTCAGAATAAATCTCACAGTACAGGTAATGTTTTTGGTGTGACCGAGTGACTTTGTGTGTCGCCAATTTGTAATGCTTCTGTGAAACTATTCTATCTTCCTTGCAGATGGCAGATTTACTTAAAATAAAGAACTGGTTCATTAGTGCAAGTGTGAACGATTGTGTCAACTCTTGATCACCTGTCAATCAGTCCGCATAGAACCCAACAGAACAAACTTCAAGGTGGTGATAAGGACGCATAGAACCCAACAGAACAAACTTCAAGGTGGTGATAAGGATTGTCTGGAACATTAATAAAATGACTAAATTTGATTAGTTTTACTTAATTCATAAAAAATAGCCAGTGTTTCTAGTTAATGTATACAGTAAATTTCAGATTTTTTTGTTAAACTTACACATTCACTGTTGGTTTTCAGCGTAACATTCAAGGTTCGCGCCTATAAGTTGGAAGGGCATCGTAAGCAAACGTTTATAGTTAGGCAGTCCAATTGGGCAGCTGCCACACTGAGCAGTCCTTGGACTTCCCGGAGGAGCCATTATGGTCGGCTGAGCAGAGCGTCTTACAAGCTTAGGAGGTCAACTCTGCACATGATGCGTTGAGACACTAATGCATTGGTGCATTACAAATGAATAGTTGGGCTCCATTATTGATATGAACATCTGCTGACCACACAGTAGTCAATTTGATTGTGTGGAGATTTACACTGTGACCGAAAACTTCCAATTTGCTTTTGTCAGAAATAATTGATCAGTAATGAAATGCATTCACTTTTATTCATAAGATGGGTATTTTTGTTTACATCTTATGCACAGCAGTTACAGAGACAAACAAGTTTCTAAACCACAAACTAAATTCCTCTTCTTCAGTCCTGCGTCCCCATTTCAAAAAAGCCCTCCACCCCCAAAAAAAGTTCATAGTCCGGTTTCACATTCTGAAAGATCGTTTCACAGCAATCTCATTTTTGCATCAGATATTTTTTTTTTTTTAATATATCCACTTCCCATTTAAACAAATTGCACTTTTTCCTCTAAAAACTATTTTAACACGATTATAGAAACAGAAATTAACACCAATAACAGAAATCTAAACATTCAAATTATACATGTTCATTTAGTAGCACTAATATATATATATATATATATATATATATATATATATATATATGACAGACACACACACGCTACACAAAGTACAAAAATACTTGTACTTTATTCTGGTCAAATGACAGATATGGTCTGGGATAGTCAGAATGTGGGGATGCCTTCACGAGGTCCATGCGAGAAGCCATTAAACAACAGCTGAGCTTTGACAGAGGTCAGACCAAGGAGCTACACGAAAGGAAAACATTTCGCTACCTGGACCAAGCTCAAGCGGGTGACACAAACACGAAGAAAATTAGGATTTACAGAACGGTTCTAAATTCATGCCAAAAAGACAAACATGCAATGACTTCACACTTCTTCAGAGGCAAGCCACAGAGGAACTCAACAACTTCAAGGTGGTATTTTTCCTCAAAACGATGAGCCGTGGAGCTTGGACAAGCTTGCGAAGGGTTCTAACAAGTGCTAGGATGCACCACAAAAAGGGGCACATGAAGATTGTCAACAGCAAGGAGTTTTCTACCCAAGATTTCCCCCCCCAGAGACAACAATTGGCGGGGATATAAATACTGTTTCTAATGCACAATTTGTCCATTAAATAAACCTTATTAAATTAATACCCTTGGCAAACCACACTCCAACTGGACAAAGGTGGGGTTTCCAGGTTCCTGCAGAGAAACAAACACGTTAGAAAGACAATCACGTTATATGCATGTGTGCATGGGGGGAGGAGTGAGTGCATAACTAATTTCTGTCTACAGCTGAGCCCGCAAAAGCTGTCCTAAAGGATTCATTTGTTTAATTAAAAAAAAATAAAAATAAATAAAATAAAATAAAAAAAGACTCCATGGGAATCTTTTCCAATGCAAGAGCTTGTTTATTAAAAAAAAAAAAAGTTAGCTCAAAAGGTCACGTTAAAGCCCAAACTTGTGATCTTTTCAAACAAGGTTCTCTTAAATATCAGTCTTAATTCATTGTAATTTGGATTGATAGAAAGACAGCAGAGATAGGCCCAACATCGCTGCAACGCTCGTGAGGACAAGCAATCAAGGCAATGGATGGATATTTTACAGTTAATTGTTTCATTAACCTACAATTTTGCATGACAGTCGCAGGAATGTTGAGAGTAATCGAAACACTGTTAGAGCAAAAGTTACTCACTAACCCTCTAGCAAAACTGGCGGGACTTCCATCCAGGCTGGGAAGTGTCAGAAGGAGTAGGGTACCAGCGCATCTAATGAAACAGTCATAACCAAAATTAGGCGTTAACTTTTTTTTCCTATAAAGTAAAAGCCTTTCATGTACTGTAGCTGCTCATCAAGAGCAATTCCACTGCAATAAACGCAATCGTGAAAGTAATGTCAATTCAAACAATTCAATCTGAACCTTAAAAAAAATGTCAATGTGAAGCTACGACATCATAGACAGTGGTTATCAGCAAATTTGAGTCGATACAAGCGAGAGCCCAGGTGATTTGAGAAATCTCAGATTGCAAATAGAAAGGTCACCTTTGCCCCTGCGGTTTTCCTACATTAGGTCAGGAGAATTTCTCCAAGCAAATACGAAGCATTCCTCAGCTTCAGACGGCCGGCAAAAGGGCCCATGTCAGTGCTTTGTGATGCAACACGCCCTCCCTCATGCTCTTACAGTCAAGAGGAATTGGCGCACACAACTTTAAAAGGCCCAAATAGATAATCCTCATTTTACAACTATAGTTGGGAGAACGACAGCGTTCTTGCCAATTAAGGTATAAACTGAATACAGTTTGATTTTCTGACACCTGCCAAACAACAGGAATTAGATTCATTTTAGTAAAATGGTAGACTTAACCACCTGACTATCCTTGACAGAACTGTGCAAGAAAAGTACTACAACTTTAATTTAATAAAAGTTCTGTCAGGTGAGTAGGTACCAATTAAATCTAGAGGGCAATGATCAAAATCAATTTTAAAAAGTATCGTATTTTTCAGTTTATGGCGTGACTTATTCATCATGATTTGAGCCCTGCGGTTTATAGTCCAGTGCGGCTTATCTGCTGGTTTTTCCCACCGGTCAAGCAAATGTGTGTTCAAGGAGTCAGTTTATGGAACAACTATGAAATAGAACTGAAAAGATGTGAATCAATGGCTGTGCTCAAAAAGTTTTAAAATACAGATATAAAATGAAATGTTGAAATTGAATACGATCTTGCATAAAAGTTTGTGACATGTAAATTTGATACGGTATTCAGTATGATTGAATTATTAAATTTATGATTGTTTATATTATTTGCGGTGTTCACTAAAATAATCTATCAATTAAACAACGGGAGACAGAATGCTATCGAAGTATTGATTGTGTTTGAACTGTTATTTAACTCTGCAGTATTCTGTTGGTAATATCCATTTTATATAAATATAATGTTGGGACTAAATATGCAGGCATGTGCAGTCTGTTAAAGAGGATGTTGCAGTTGGTAGGCAATTAAAAAAAAAAAAAAAATATATATATATATATATATATATATATATATATATATATATATATATATATATATGATGAAAATTTAAATGTTTCATATGCCACGATATACCTGTGGCTTACAGTCCAGTGCGGCCTATCCGTGGCAAAAGTTTTTTTTTTTTTTTTTGCTCAATACTTACTGTTGCGGCTTATATACCAGTGCGGCTTTATAGTCCGGAAAATATGGTAATTCAGATCCTGAAATCCCGATTTTAGCCTTTCAGCTGTGATTGTTCTGAATTGTGCTACTCCTACCTCATCCTAAACTCCTACTACTACACACAAAAAAAGGGAAAAAAAAAAAAACAGAACCCAGATTAACACATGCCAGGAGAGCTGCCCTTAACCAATATGCAGCACACAAATGAGTTGCCAACAGAAGTGAAGTCAGCCCTGTGCTTTATTTATGCTTTAAAATCTAGTTTTAAAGTTTTTTTTTTAAATAAAATTTAAAAAAAGGCAAGACAGGCTTGGAATAAAAGGATGTATTTTGCTGCTTAAATCATATTCCACAAACAATTAAATTAAACAATTAAATTAAACAAATTAAATTAAAAAAAGAATGTCATTGTTTGCCCTGTTAGAACATGAGAAAACATTTGACTGTTTTCCTTTAAGAGCCCTTACAATGGAAAATCCACTTTTTGGAGCTTTTAACCATGTTAGTATTGATTTTTCACCAGAAACATCAAGTGCCATTTTCTTTTATTGGTGCCTTTGTAATAATCCTTTGCTTATTTTACACTCAGCACCTGCCCTCTCCCCATCCAATGAGAAAAATGGTTCAAGGGGTACAATGAAGTTTGAGCTCTTAGGAAGGCCCCCATTCAGTCTGTGCAGCATAAAAACATGTCCAAATTATCCAAGCAGCTGTGCCAATTATAGATTTGGTTATACACAAAAATTGGGGATAAGAGTTTGTACAGTTGGCCGAGTAAACTACAAAGTTCAACTTTTTTATTTATGCGTTTGTTTTTAAACTGTAGAACATGTCAAAGTGGCAAAAATGTGCGTTTGGGAGCACACAGCCAGACAAGCAGGCCTACTACACTGTACTTTTGTCAAAGAGCAGAGTGAGGTTGCGTAATAGCCATCACAATGTTTGACAATATTTAAACATCCGAGATATACTGCATTTCATGAGAATACGTGCAAGATAAGAGAAAGACACACACCGGTTGGTCCCTCACCTGGGCGTGGAGGGCTGCAGCAGCGGCGGCGGCTGCAGGGTATGTGAAGGCTGCATGAGGGAGGCCAGGGGTTAGCTCTGTTGTGTACAGTGGGTAAGGGGTCCACGCATCTGGGGAGGCTGGGATCAGTGCTGCCCCTGTCAGGTCATCTGAGGATATAAGTCACATTGAAATGACCCAGAATCATCAAATCGTAGAATGTTGACTCTCTTGCAGAAGCTACTATTCCATAATCAATGTCAACGACTTTCAACCAGTCAGCTTAAATGAAATATCTATGAACCGCAATAACCAAGAATGCATATTACTGGTGCACATGCATGACAGAAATGACTGATGAGTAACGTCGCAGCCTTTGCGTCACCCATTTGTGTACCCTGCCTAACCCTTTTACTCATGACAGAGCCTGAGCTGAACATTTTTTTTATCTGAAAAGTGGTTCCAAGATGTGCTGTGGCTTGAAAATTTGAAATGTGGACGTAGCGCAACTTATGGCTAACAAGGTAATCAAGAAGCAATAGCTAATCGCCCTCTCGCTCGGTGGCGAAACAAACTGCTGGGAACAACAAAACCACTATGTAAGAGTTATCTCCACACCTTTCAAAAACTACACACATGCATCCCATGTCTTCCTATTATGAGGATATTTGTTTAGTGGAGTGGCTTGGACTGGCTGTCGGGACTGTATCATTCTCGTGAAGGAGAGTTTACTTCATCACTTTACAGTTCACAGAATTTACCTCAGACTTTCTTGGACTAATCAAACTGGGTCCTAAACAAACTGCGTAATCCATATTGATAGTGTGACAACCCTTAAAAAGGGATTCTTGGTTTTCGAAGGAGTCCCATTCCCTTTGAGCTCGTGAATATACAATGCTTCCTGCTAAATAGCACAAATACAAACGGTACAATGCGTAATCAAGTGTTTTCCTTCACTCCGCAACTCTTGTTCTCCCGCACCTCTCCCTCCTGCATGCACATCAAATGCGCCAACCAGCAAAAAATCCTTTCCGATTAGAAAAGGCAAATTAAACAGTTTGTACAAAATATTATGAAACTGAGGACACAGGCTGCCTTTGTGTACACGAATGGTGCACTGCTACTGTTTAAGCAACTGAGGAAGACAGTTTAATGAACGAAATACTATGTCCGAGTATACATCAGAGTAGCCCCCCCCCTCCAAAAAAAGTGCACCCCTGGTAATAACCCAATTCACCAAACGCATAACCAACATTTACAGGTCATCCTCCATTACTGGCATGTAGGAAACCTTTTAAATGAGTTTATATACCACCCGGAAGTAAGCAAAGCAGCTAAAGCATTGAGATGCATGCATGTGCAGGGTGTGTTAGATTTGTTAAATACTTTAACCTTTGTCAATTTGATGTCAGTATGTTCCATAACAAGGACCGATCATGGCCAAGTGAGAGGGAATTCAAGCTTAGCAGGGTGCAGCCGTACAACTTACATGGGTCCCGTGCAATGAAGTGTGCTCCTAGAGCAGGGTGGATATTTGTGGGGTTCGGTGTGGCCATCAGCTTACTCTTGGCCATCTTCGTGTTGGCTTTAGCAAACTCTAAGCGCAGGGTCTGAGGGCTTTCGGGGTCAAAACGGATACCCTGAAGGAGAGACGGAGGGGGACATTGGATCGTAAGGGAGGTGGGCTTGAAACCGATGGGCTTCAGTTTGTAGTCTCGCGACACCTCCTTTCCTTCAGCCAAATTTCAATACTCAGGATGTAGCCTTCAAATATGCCCAATACCGTTTTGCTCTGACTGGGGAGTATAGCAAATTTCTCCCACTCAGGCAGAACAGTTGAAAACAAGGGACTTGCTTAAGGGTACGACCTGATAGTATTGTCAAATGTTGACATCTCTTCCCCCTCATGATGAAACTATCAACTTGTGTGACTGAAGGACAGACATTCAGCCACATCAGGCAAGGAGGAGGAGATGAGGAAAGCGCAGATGATGAGACTGTGGTATTTTTAGGGTGGTTTTACCTTGCTTGTGTTTGTGCCCTAAGCGCTGTGCCCACATGCAAGTGAGAAATATTTGAGTGTATTTGTGTGTGCGCCATCTGGTGTGTCTAATAGGTGATGCTCATAAGGAAGGCTATGTTATGAGTGTATGTGTGTTAGACACTGCCATTGTGGCCTACTGGTGACAAAAAAAGCGTACACTACTGAAGATGTGTTCAAATAACACTAAAAACGTGGATATAGTACAAGTATAATTAAAAGCAGTGATATGCAAAATTAGGAAAGCTACACCAGACTAAAAATGGATGTGTATCAAGTTCAAAGTAAACTACCGTAAGGCTACAGGATTCTCCCATCTTTCCAAAAAAAGTCCCTGCCATTGAATTATGAAAAGACAGAAAGAATTGACTTGGAGGAAAATTATTGGGAAAGGATCTTCAATTAAAACACTCTCTTATCTTGAGAGATTTTAGTTAGAACCAAAAAAAATTAAATTGAAAAGGAATAGTGAAATAAAAATGGGAATACTTGCATTTAGAGCATTTTTTGCAGCTTCAGCTCCAGATCGACTGTCAAAGGTTACAAACCCAACAGGCTGGAATACAAACATGTAAATATATATTATTTTAAAATCAGGTATCAAGCACAAATCAAAAGGTTTTTGGACTAGATTATTTTTGCAGAACAAATTAAAGTGGGGAAAAGGAATTTGAGACAGTCAATATTTTGTTTAAAGTAATGATGGGATTCCCCACTGACATGACCAAAAGACAGTCTGAGCACAAGTTTAAGCATCAGAAAAAAAACTCACCTGTTTTGATGTTAACTTAATTAGTGACCCTTCATAACCCTGTGGAGAAGAACGGCAGCCAATTATCCACCGTAGTCACAAGCAAGGAATTCAGGCATTAACACTGCTCAACCAAGGAAAAGAAACCTGCTTCTGCCAGCCATCAGCTGGAGATTAGTTGGCAGCCAGGATGCCTCCTGTTAGTTTTCCCAAATTACAAGCTTTTTTTTTATTAACACACAACTTCAAATTTATAAACACCATGAGAAAACAATAAAAAAAAATTTTTATATATTATATATATATATATATATATATATATATATATATAAAATGGATGTAAAAAGTGACTTGAGCCTTTACTGGCATTACTAGCTGAAATTCAGAAAAATGTTGACTATTTTTTTTAAAGAAAAATGCTTGGCTGACATTTCATAAGAAAATAAATACGAGCTCCTCGCACATAAGCTTTCAGCAGCCAGTCAGCAGACACATAGAAACAATGTCTAAGCAGCTAGTGTAACAAAACCAAACACTTCAGCCATTTCACAATGCTTTAGCACTATAAGGAGAGCGGGAAAAAGAAAAAAAGGAGCCCTCCAGTAGGCAAGATGGGTCTCACACACTCAGGGTTGGTTGGTCAGTGGCAAGGGGTTACTCATTTACACATTCCACAGGATCATCCATGTGCGAGGGATACCACTTCCAATTTGGTTAGGACACAAACGGGAGGGGTGTTTATCAACCGGAGTGCTCTGTTGAAAACGCAGCCGTGGAGGAACAATGATGTGGCCTCATTTCCGTATATGCAAATATTTGGACTCATTAAAAGGGCGATTGTTTAATTTCAGCTCCAATGTACAAACCGGCGTGATTAAATTTGTGTTGGACCGGCCATCTAGATCGCTGTTTCCCAACCTTTGAGATAAGGCACCATTTAATAATCGCAAAATATCACAGCACATTTAACAGTCGCAAAAATTATGAATGCTGAAATCTATTGTATGAATGAACAATGACATTTCTGAGCTCTCCCTGCAGTAGCTTGGTTGGGAATCACCGATTGAAACATTGCTGAAATTAAAGACAAAACAGTCAGTTAAACATGTCCATACATACGGGTTTTCTTAATTTTCAATGAGAATAAACCCCATTTCACGCAACATTTTCCTCCTCTCTCCTACACACAGGCAACTTACCTTAAAAGGCCTGAAGAGAAGATACAGTTCCCTTGGCTTGATATCCACAGGGAGGCCACTGACAAACAGTGTTCGTACCTGAAATTAAACAGTCAAGTTAATAGGCAATGAGATTTTACAGACTCCATGTTTTCGTGAATTGCTTTGGTTCCACTATTAATTGGATTTATCAAAACACTTTGTCATGTGACGTTTTGGCAGTGTTGGGTAGATGAAGGAAAAAACAAACATGATAGTCCAGACCTGAACACTCAAAATAAAACATAAAATATTATCGTATAGGTTTACAGTTTCAAAGAGGCCTATATTGGATTTTTTTCATAACGTCTCTGCAAAATAGCTTGATATTGCATGTCACTTTATGATTCCCTCCCTCCCGACCTGAAGAATGGATGCTGTCTGAAGTACAAAATGCTTTAGTTCCACAAGCAGGTCACCCGTGAATCAAACCTTGGTGAAAGAACACTCATTGTGATCTTCCTAAATGAGCAAAAAGCAAACAAGGCTCTCATCCTGCTGGGCGTGCACAGCTCATTGAGAGCCGATACAGAGAGAAGCCCAGAGTGGCTGTGGAAACAAACAGTGCACGGGGCCCATTAGTTCTCAGCTGGTGGGGAGGCCTTGGCTACAATGGGGCTGCCAGAGGAACAGCGCTGGACAACAGTTCACAGCATGACACCATTTCCTTCCTCTGACCCGTGGCCCCTGCCCTGCCGCCAATGCCATTTTTCAGGTGTTCCAGCACCAATATCATTCTTTGAGACTCAAATACAGAAACTGACATGACCGAGCAGCTTTATCGTAAAAACACACAGCTGGTAGCGTTTTGGGATGAAAATGTAATTAAAGCCGGAACAAAATAAGTTGACATATGGCAAAAATGTTTGCACAATTTTTTTTTTTTTTTTAATGCAGCACAATTACATATGAAGTAACTTCTCTGTTGGGGGAAAAAAAAAATCAAACCCACAATAGCTACACTAAATAATTTGTTGAATTGGTCAAATTCAAATTTGATCAGATTGTTGACTGCAATTTTGTTCCTCCTAGTGTGGGTACAACTGAGGATAAACATTATCAGAATATTCAAGCAAAACAGGATGCGGTCTCAATTTATGAGCAAAGAACGCATGCAGACTAATCAGCATTCAATACTTTCAAAACCGTTTTAGGTCAGGCGTCAAGCGTATTATTAATTGCACCAGGTCTGATAAAGAATAAAGGGAAGCAAGAGAGGGCCCATGTGGCGCTCCCTCTCTGAGTCATTTGTCTACAAACGTAGCTGGATACAAAAACTAATTATGGCAGCTGGAATAAGGCATCCTGTTCACATAAATCAGAAGGAATTTTGGAATGGGAAGATTTTTTTTTTTAAATCCCAAAAACGGGGAGAGGGAGGCATATTGCCGCCTTGTAGGTGAGGTTTCGCTTTTTATTTTACATGGTTTGATATCTATAATAATAATGCACATGTTTTCCTCCGCATTATTCGACATTTTAGCGACAACTCATTACCAGTTACGAATTTAATACAACCGTGGTGAAAAGCAGCGCTGCGGTCACGAAAAGGAAATCTTCCATTTCCGGGGATTTTTTCTTCTAACTGGCTTTGTTATTAGATAGGCAGAGTGAGGACAAAATGTGAACCTGACCTCCTCCTCCATGGAGACGTTGTTGTTGGGCTCCGTTTCCGTCTTGATACTCATGTTGAAGATGTCGCCGCGGCGCCGTGTGCGTGCTGGCCGGGTGAGGGTCGCCCAAGGTGGGTTGCGGCTGCTGTGACAGTCCGGTGAAGATCGTTCAACTCGATGTTGCGTAGTGAGGCGGTGAAGACGTCGAAACTTTTTTTTTGTTTTTCAGGGAAGTTGCAATTGGTGTTTCCAGAGGACTGAATGCTCACCTCCGGAAAAAAAGTCGAGGTACGGAGGGAAGAGGGAGTGAAAAAGGAAACGTAGGCGCGCTAAACTAAAGGTGAGAAGGTGGATTTGTGCTCCGTGTGTGAGGGTGAAAAGACGGGGGGAAGAAGTGCGAGTAAAAAGCTGAACTCCTCTCCGGTCACATCAATGCCCTCAGCCGTAGGACTACATGCGAGCAGGAGGAACGAGTCAACTTTTCTCCTCCTCCCGCTCCTCAATTAGGTCATCAATTATGTGTGTGTGCTTGGACGTAATCAGGCTGCGGATTCGCTTCAGCTGTGCCAGGAGGAGAACGCCCACCCCCCCTCTACCGACTCGCCCCGCCCTTGCTGGCACCTATCGCCACTTTATTAGGGACACCTGACCAGTTGTCAATATTTGGGGGATTTGCTCTTGAGGAGTTTCTTCTTCAACAGCAAAAAACAAACAAATAAACAAAAAAACTCAATATAGTCCCCGAGACTGAATAAAAATCAGCGTCGGAGGCTGTTTTAACTGCAATACTTAATTGTCAGATTGCACACGATTTCGAAGTAAACTATATGCATCAGTAAAAAGTAAAGACGTCGTCCAATTAATTAATTCAGTAGTTTTTTCATGCACACAGCGATACATTAAAAAATCCACTTGCTATACTTAAAAATGACATCACATGCATTTGGTCAAGGCTCACAGCCAATCCCGATTTACCCGTTTTTTATGTTTAGTCATGTGATTTTCGCAAGCCGTTTCAGTAAAATGGTTGGATAAGTTAACGCTTTAATGTTTAAAACTACTACGTGGCATTATATATATATATATAGTGTTATACATTTACTGTATATGGCCGTTAATTCGTCCCTAATGTGCCCCAATTAATATCATTAGTTCATAATATCATATTCATTCAATATTCAATGATATTCATAATATCATTAGCTATTTATTATTTTTTATTAAACTATTGTAATATTTGAGCAAGAGAAATATCAATGTCAACAAATGCCAACGATAACAGGATACAATTTAATAGCAGAAATGCATCTAAAAATAGAACTGCATAGTGACATTAATATTTAGGCACACAAATATAAAATAGAATACACAAAATGTTTACTGTCCAATTTTCATTATTACCATGTTTCAAAATACAGGACGTGCGTAATTGTATACATAAATGTTTGTGTGTCTCACAAGAGGCCAGCGTATCGTGGGTTTCTTGCTGCATATAATAATAATAATAATAATAATAATAATAATAATAATTAATAAAACACTAAATACTTCTGTAGTATGTTTTGTGCGTCCTCGTTCTCAAACACGCGCGCGTACTTCAACACGTTTTGTTTTCCTAATGGCTCGTAAAAATAAACACTCGGATTTGAGTTGCCATCAATTTAGTTCCTGTGTAGGATAACAAAAATGCTGGAATGTTTTACATGGAGAAAAAGGCCTGTACTTGAAGTGACGCAGCCATGGACTTGGACCTGGCCGTGCGCCCAGCAGCCACGCAGTGTTGTTTCCTCCCAACTTGCAGACCTTAAAGGCCAGGCAGCTTCCGGACTTTGTGTGGAAGCACAATCAGACCTGCAGGACGAGGAGGGGCTGTAGAAGGGACGCACATGCATGGTGTTGCTGGCCTTCTGCAACCATACCGTCTAAAAATAGGCACGTCGAGGATTTAATGTTGTCCGTGTGGACGAGTGCGCTTCAAACAGCACCGTCTCGAATAAGAAGACATGTGCTGTGTCAGGACACTCTTTCCGACAATCTTTCACAGGAAAATGCTGTAGAGAACAATTTTTGAACGCAACTGCAAATGTGTAATTTGGGCTATATGTATAGGCTATTTACTGCATTTTTCCTATAGTCTTATATGGCCTAGAATGTTTCGTTTCTGAGACCGAGCCTGTATATTTGTGTAGGGTGTTGTGTCCGTTTTTTATGTAGGATATTTGTCTGAACAATCAACCACTTGTGCATCAAAAGGACACCATGATTTTGAATAATTTACAGAGGACTAGAGGAGTTTTTTTTTATTGATTCATACTCTTGTTAGAAGATATAGATTTTAATGAATTACATGTTATTTTCTTCTGATTTTGTTTCTCCATCTTTATGAATTTATATGTTCACTAAATACCTAATCACTCAATCAAACAATCAATCATAGGGTCGTTCAGAATGATTCTAAAAGCCAGACAAAAGACAAAAACAAATGCCCCTTCCAGTAGATATAAATGAATAGGCCATGCAGGTCTCATGAGGATATAGTAAAGTACTAGTAGTAAAGTCATAAATACAACACATAGGCCTATATAAAAATATGTGCAAGTTATCCAGCCAATACCACGTGGAGTTTCAACATACTTAAAACACACACACATAATATAAGAGGAGTGGAGTGTTAGACTAAAGGACAGTGTCACAAAATAATTTCAACAACAGTAATTTCCTCAGAATGTTGTAGAAGGGATCATTTGAGAATGTAAACATTTGCATATACTACAGAAACAAAATATTGCATATCGATATTTATCTTTTCCCTTGTTGCTAATTACAATCTAGTAAAACATCCTTAACATGGTTAGAATCTTCACAGTCAATATGAGTCAAAAATGTAACAATTAATGTCAACTAAATGAAAATGATTTAAAGAATTAAGAACTTGCCACTTGTATTTGCATTTTGTAACCTAAACAATGCGGGGTGGGGTTTCATATTAAGTCCTCTCCCAAAAAGCCTCTGTCACAACCCTGCGGATGTTGCTATCAGAGTTAGTAACACATGAATCAAAGGTCTTTGTTGTTTTCCAAGTGCTTTTCCCCACTATCCGAATGATGAAGTTAAAGATTAGATCAATGCTGTTGTAATCCGGTCTTGACAAAATTTACTCAAATTTGGAGTCTGAGACAGATCTCAAGATCTTCAAAATGTGGTGCCCAGACCAAGGCGAGTCTCCTCTCAACACCTGCTTTAAGGAAACATGGACTGTTCCTATTATTTTATTTGAGCATTTCTCCTTGCTTCATTTCCAGTAATTGCATGTAGAAGTTCACTTCCATGAGCTTTCTGATAACAATTCACCCAAATTATAATTCAGACCTCATATTCTTTGTTTTCATCTCTGACGCGGAATAGCAAATCAAAATCCATAAGGTATGTGTACATGAGAAAACCCAAAGAGATTGTTTGCAGCTGGCAGCAGTGTTCTTTGAGAATGGGAGGGAGCAACATTTATTATGTTCTGTTTGTCATTTTAGCAACACTCGCAGCCTATAAAAAATTCAATATGCTGCGGCACGATCATGCATTTATTCAGCAAGTACAACTTGCACCGTGTACACGGTGGAAGTTTGAAGTTTTAATGTCAAGGAAGCCTCTCTGCAAGTAGGACTGGTAAAAAGTTCAAGCTTGTGCATTTTACTGTAATGCAGAAAGATTTTACAAATCTATAAATAAAATCACTCATGATTGAGTTGCGAACATCGATGTTTGTATATAGTTTTACAAATACTGTAAATAACATGGAAGTAGTGATTTTCAGAGATGAAGCTGTACACTTATCTTCCACCATTGACATTGATGGGAATGAGATTGATGTGCCCCCCACTAAAAAAAAAAAAAAAAAACAAAAAAAAAAAAACAGCAGAATTTTTTTTTTTTTTTATTGAAGAAAAATATCACTCACAAAAAATTCTAAAACCAAATAAGAATAATTGGCATAATTGGAATTAAAAAAAAAATAGTCCTTCATATTGTAATGAGTAGAGTGGGTGATCTTGATTGTTATTCTGATGTGCATGCAATCATCAGAGTCCTGTAAATTTGTTTTTTGTAAGTTTATAACAGCATGAGAAGGCAGCTCTGTGACGCAGTGGTTAGCACGTCCGCCTCACAGTTCAGGGACCCCCAGTTCAAACCCACCTGGGTCTGTGCTTCCTGTGTGCAGTTTGCATGTTCTCCCCGAGCCCACGTGGGTTCTCCCCGGCCACTCAGGCTTCCTCCCACACTCCAAAAACATGTGTGGCAGGTATATAATAAATTGGACATAATAGGACATAATAAATTGTCCATTCATGTGATTGAGTGTATGAATGGTGGTACAGCATGAGGTCTGCCTTCAGTATCTCTAATATAAGGAAAATATCAAAAACTATATATTTACAAAGATAATAAATCTCCGTTTTGCATGACACTAGAGTGGTATTCATTTAACAATATTGTTGATTATTTTCCCATAGGCTACAAGAATATCTTGACTGGTAAACAATACATCCTGGATATATTACTTTTGAAATATGATCTGATAAACATTTTGGATGAACAATTCATAATATATTAACTTGTATCATACAATTCTTAGGTGTTTGTTTAAGTGAGCAGAATTATTTAGGCGTCTACTTGTAGATGTTCCTCAAAACGTTCAGTTTTAAGCTGTAAAAAGCGTAACAGTGAAAGTCTGCTATATATTTCATTAATCTACAGTTTCCACTTAGCATTTAGCAAGCACAATGACTGCAAAAAGCAAGCAACCATTCAAATTGCATCTTCAAAGAGCAAACTGTCGATATCCCTAGATTAGTCTCTAATTTGTAAATATTAATACAAGTGTGGTTTTGCCACTAGTATCCAATTTTGAAAAAAGCAAAAATTTTTCATTATATAAGTGTAGCATTTTTTGTAATTTTTTTTCCAGTTATTCTAACAGAAGGTTTCGGCCCTACGCTTGCAATGTATGCCTTTCATTGTATCCACTGTCTTATCAAATGGATGCAGGGTCATTAAATCACCCCCCCCCCCCCCCCCCGCCCCATTTTTCCAGCCAAACACCTGACAGAAACCAACAGTGTACACTTTGAGAAGCTGTGGATAAGGCTCATGTTTTATTTGTGAGAAGCGGGCCTATTGTCCCATAAGTCACCTCACACAGCACTCTTCCTCTTCACGCCACACTGAGCTTGTCCCACCGAGTTAGCGTCACACGCTGCTAAAGCACTTAGCCTGTGTTCCCCACGTCCTCTGTGATATGGCCAAACATCCATTTGGAGGTCCTGGGAAACTTTGGAGCTTTTCACCCAAACATGGAGCGAGGGAGTCTTGGGACACATTAGTGACGTTGGGCCAATGGCTGGCCCGATGAGTCGCCTTCCTCGCGAATACATTAAAGCTGATCAGAAGAAACGTGTTAGGCTCTGAGACTGGACAATCCTCACCATCAGATTTGTAAATCTGACTGCTGATTCATCGGAAGGTGTTTCGTTATAAATGGGTCTATCCATTTGGTGGCCACATTTTATCGGGCGCTCGTTCAGCTACCACTTTTCAGACGCTCTCACACCTCTTGTGACAGGGGTGACTTTTGCTCCAAATCAATGGACTTCACACTATACTGATGATATTCGCACAAAATATTCCTCCTGGAGGTACAGTAGTTCTCTTTGTGTGAGCAATGCAAGGCAAGGTAGAATAGTTGGTTGTATTGTTTGCTTGCTTAGTGAACTGTTGAGGGTTTCTCAGTGTGCCTATCACTCATTGTCACCTGTGACCCAACTGAGGACAAGCGCTTTAGAAAATGGACAGAAGTCATCATTAATATTCAACAGTCATCATATGCAATGTGATAAATTTGGCAATATTTCATTAAAAGAACGCAAATAATTGTTTATGTATATCTGATTAAAAATATAAAGGTAAAGAGCTAAGACATTAACTAACTGTAGTGTAGGTGTGTACATTATGACTAAAGTGACAATAAATCAACATCACAAAATTGAAGGACGTAGACTGCAACATTAGCTGTCTTTTAAATATGTAGCACAATATGAAGAGACTCATCTTTTCTGAGTACAATGAGTAAAAGTATGACAAAATTTGGCAAAGTACAGCATTGGTTAATGTAAAACAAATCTCAAAAGTTTGGAAAAACCCAATTCAGTGTCTTTTTTTCATTATTTAGTATATTTTATGCTGATCTGATTGGTTTAATCAACATCGATATTGAACATTTTATGCAAAGTTGGTGACTGACTGAAATGTCATGAATTGCAGATCAATGAATTACATCACTGGTCGGTTCCTAAAATTTTATGTTTCAATGTTTAAAGGGGCAAAATAACACCTTTTATCTACACTGTGGTGACTTTTTTTTATAGAGTTATAAGAATGTTTGCTGTGGCATCAGTTTCTCATTTGCAGTATTTAGTTTGTGCTGTAAATTAATTGAATTACAAAATAGTCATTTAATCATGGTAAGTTGATGCATTCATTATTTCTGGTTCGAGTTGTTTTTTTATTTTTTGTTTTTTTGCCGGAATGAACTTTCATTTTATGTCTGGCAAATTTGTGAATGCCTTCTAGAGCTAATTGATGTTTTTAACTTGTGCCTCTCTGTCAGTTTTGGATATGGCAAAGATCATTAAATCTTACCATAAATTCTTTAATTTATGAATATTATAGGCATATTTTTGTATCAATTCCAGCTTGGCCCGGCCTTCTTGTGTGTGAGTTTGCATGTTCACCCCATGCTCGCGTGGGCCTTCTCTGGGTACTCCGGTCTCCTCACACATTGCAAAAAACATGTATGGTAGGTGTATTGGGCATACAAAATCGTCCTTAGGTGTGATTATGAATGGTTGTTTGTCTTTGTGTGCCATGCGATTGGCTGGCAACCAGTCCTGGGCGCCAGCCACCTTCCCCGCCCACTGCCCGAAGATGACTGGGAGAGGCACCAGCGAGCCAGCAACCCTTGTGAGAATTAGCAGCTAAAGAAAATGGATGGACAGAAGGACAGACAAATGGATGGATACTGTATGAACGGTAAAAACGGTTATGCAGTCCTAATTTAACTGTCAATTTTGAAGTCGTCAACATTATGAAGAAATAGTAATGGAATTAATTGGTGAATAAACAAAATTGTTATCAAAACAGAATATTTTATACTTCAGATTCTTAAATGTATGACCTTTTGGTTTGGATAACAGCTCTGTACATAAGTAGTTGGTCAGTCAGCTTTATGATTCCAATTAAGTCCGATTGGACTGGGCCACTTCCTTCCGGCCATATGTGCACACTGAAGCTTGACAGCAGACTAGAATGTGAATTGTTGACTGTCAGAAAAGAGTTAAAAGAAATACTCAACTGCTTTACACGGGGTGAGGTTGCACATCACTGATGACGTAAACCAGCAAGCAAGCTGTGTTTGTATTCGGCACGTCTGCATGAATTATTCGTAGAGACAAGACTCACCTTAAACATATAGTTTATCATTTACTAGTGAAACCTTGTAGACATGCACATACAGTGTTAAAAGTGACTTTTCATTACGACAAAACACAGACAGTAAAAAGTTGCTCACCCTCAATTCGACTGCTTGTTTCAAACTGTTTCTCAAACTAGATTTGAAAGCACTTTTCTGAAAACTTTTTTTCTGAGTTTTGGATAAAATAATGTGACAGATGCTCTTGTCCTTGATCTTGTAAGTTGTGGAACATAATAAACATTCAAGTATTTCCTTTGCTTGGAAACACTCCCACCACTCAGAGCTATTTAGGAGGAAATGCTGCAGAAAAGATCCACTGGGACCATCTAAATAGATACAATTTTCTCATGCCTGGAAACTTGTAGATCCACTGAGATTTATAGCAACATGGGAAAAAAAACGTATGTATGTATGTATGTATGTATGTATGTATGTATGTATGTATGTATGTATGTATGTATGTATGTATATATGTATATATATATATATATATATATATATATATATATATATATATATATATATATATATATATATATATATATATATATATATATATATATATATATATACATATATATACATATATATACATATGTACGGTATGTATTACCTGCTTTAAGCGACTTCAAACAATGACAAAGATGTTCTTGTGAGATGTACGTATCATCTGTGTTCGTCTTATAAAGTTATTGCAAAGTTGGTGAAAACAAACTCACTCAGTACATCCTTCCGAGGCAAAACAGCCCCCACTTCCTGTTTATGTATGTAATATAGGACACGAAGGGTTGTCCCGTTTCAAGCAAAGGGCAGCAGATTCCCAGCTAGCAGACACTGGAGGGATGTGAGACTGGTGTAAGTTTCTCTAGGGGACGTTCAGTGGGTGGGAAAAGTCCAAATGAGAGAAAACAACATAATGATGCAAAGGAGGAGGAAAGGAGCATAATTGACCTGGGAAATGGTCATTTAACAGCAGGCCAGATTAGATGTCACAGTAAAGTATCTGATACGTTTGCAACTTAGAGTTGTAAGGATATTTATTTTGTGTTTGCATCCAGATAGAGATCTGGATGGTCGATGACCAACCATGCCATCTCAGGGACAGGAAGTGTGGTGCCACTGGCGATGGACTTGGCCCGCAGCCGCATAAGACACCAGCAATGTTCTGTGATGTTTGGACACTTTGGCTCAGTGGACAGATGTGCACGAGCTTCGTTGTTTGGGCAGAAGCTGTGGAATGTAAACCACCCGCCAGCATCTTGTAAACACGGAGCTTCATAACAACAGTGGAATAGTTTTGCTGCCTAATCAACATCAGATGAATACTGTGAAATGCTAGTGTTAAATTCCACATCTTCACATGGCCAAGTTTGATGTAATGACTTGGATCCAAATCAACAATAACATCATCCTCCCGCTGCTGCTTGATGTTTTTTTTTCCAAATGATTTATTAGATGAAACTTACTTGAGTTTTGTCAACACAAAATGTGGCTTCTTGTTGTGTTAGCAAAATATGATGATGACGTACATACACTGACAGAACCAAAATGCCTTCTCGGCAGTGATATTTGACTGACCCCAACAGAGCATTATTAATTTTAACAGTATGTTTATATTTTTTACTCCGTCCGACAAATACAATAATAAACATAAGTTGCTTGCATTGTTCAAATATGAATCACAATTCCCTTAGGAAATTATGTGAAAAGTCAGAGACATATTAATCAATTCTTTTATCAAAACATATACCAAAAAAAGAAATGCACTATAAATGTAGTAGCATACTCAATGATATCAGTTTAATGTGTCATGTGAAGGCTTTGAAAGTGCAGTGAGAGGGTAGTATGGACATTACAGCATTATTTCATCTGACCTTTGATCTTATTACAGAAAATGTTAAGATAAGAAGTCCAATGCGCCAGGGGGTGTACAAATGTTAAGATTATAAGAATAATTCTGCACTACTGGTACAACAGGTCCGAGAAAGCAAACTGCTAGGCAGTGGTCTAATTCTAATTCTAAAAGTAGAATCGAAACATAAGAAGAGTATTGGCATTTATTTATTTATTTAAACGGCCACGTATAATGGCTGGATAGATATTTATTTTTTCTACAATGGAGCAAATAGGGCTGTCCTATATTTTGTCCAATATGTATCGTGTTCAACAAAATGTTTTAAGGATTGTGAATTGATCTTTAGAATTGTGATTTTGGAACCATGATACCATGATAGTTTTCCTTAGTTATCACACCTTCATCCTATCTAATATTAGCCCATGCCTAGATACAAGTCAGTGATTTTGCCTTTACCAAATGCCACGGTTGTAGAAAGAAGGGATCTGATTATGACGATCAAATCATCTGTGAAACAGAAATTGGGACTTAAATACACTCACTGAAATAAACGTAATATCATGGATTTGGCTTGCAAGTTTTTTTGGGTTTTTTTTAGGGACAGGATCATCAAACTTCCTTATGCCACACCAGGTAAAGAGAAGACAAGGTTTTAACCAGGCCTGGACTGGCCATCTGGCACTCAGAGTAGATGTAGGACAGCAACAGGGCCAATGAGGTGCAATTTAATTGTTATTTTTCTCAATTTAATGCAAGGGAGCGGCCCACAATTTAGAGGGAGCAACCCATCAGTCCATGTACAATACAGACAGCAAAAGGAGCCAATATACATCAATGGTTAAGCAGTTTCAATACCAGGAGAGCTCAAAGGTCATCTCTGAATTTATATTTTATAAGAATTTGTCTTTAAAAAATAACTGTTGACTCATTGATGCATATGCATGTGAGTGTGTTTAAATCAGTGCTTCTCAAATAGTGGGGCGGGCCGATCTGAGGGGGTGCGAGGGGATGCGAGGGGGTGCGAGGTGATGCGAGGTGCGAAGGGGGGCGCGGATGACCCCAGGAGAAAGACTTTTTGTTTGTCAAGTGAATTGTAATTGCAATAAAATAAGAATTTTGATCTTTTATTGTTATTATTATTATTATTATTATTATTATTATTATTATTATTATTATTATTATTATTGTTGTTGTTGTTGTTGTTTGTTTGTTTGTTTCAGGCACTTTGATGCACTGGGTAATTTTTTTTCTAGTTTAGAGTAAGCTGTAACCCATATAAACACTGTAAAAAATAATTAACAGTTGATTTATATTGTTTTCTTCTGTTGTTAATGTGAAAAAGGATACAGGTTTAGGTATACTTATACAATTTTTATAGATAATAATTTATTTATAGTCAGCTCATCGAGTGGGGGGGGCGAAAGGTTTTGTCTTTTCTTGGGGGGGACAAAATATAACTGAAGCATTGCTTTGTGTCAACATGCAAGTGCCAATTTTTTGTGCCTCTACAGCCCTGGATAGAACTAGTGTATTCTTGATGTCAAACAAGTATTTTTAGTCACAGGCAAAAAAAAAAAAAAAAAAATACATCGCTGAGCAGTTCCGATACTTTTGGAGCTAATACGTTGATGCAATATACTGTAGATAGACAGGCAGACGGAGTCCAGACTTGTATTAAGATTGCGGCTCAGTAAATCTTTGCAAGGTATATCTCCTAAATGCCACAGAGTATCAATCACAGGCCTCCAAACTAAACATGTTAATCGCACATTCTCCTGTTCCCTTTTCAGCTGCCCAGAACCAAGGCATGGTTCTCATCCAATGAACAATAACAAGACACTTAATAGCAGCAGGACGGAGGTCCGCCACTCAAAGACACTAAATCAAGTCCGCGCCACGTAAACATCGGGCTTTTACTCCGCTCGCTCATCCAGACTTTGGAGTGTGGCAATTGTAAGTGATTACAATCTAGTGAGGAGCACGGAGAGTGATCTACCTGGATTAATAAGGGATTTTGTCTCAAGTGAAGTGAAATACCTTTAAAAAAAAAAATAAATACCGTTTTGTTTATCTTTAATCTAAATTACAGACATGTAAGGCCCCCTTTTGAGCATCCACTTTGCGTCCTAATGTTTAAAGTTTACATCTTACTGACATTTTCACAAGACAGTTCTAGTTGAAAACCGCTCCAAAAGATACCAATGAATGATGATATTAGACCCCAGAGCAATTTTTTAACCGACAAAATGTTCATCACAACTGTATTCCGATTTCAAAGCTTGAACCTGTCATCCAATGCAAAAAACAAAACAATAATTTATAAAAAAGGTTAAAAAAAAATCTGGTTTGATTCTCGAGACAGAGGTAGGAGAGCAGAGGCAGTGAGCGGAACTAATTTCATCAAATATTAAACTTGTTTCGAGACAGGGTTGAGAATTGTAAAGGTCCATTGGGATTTCCCTGCAGTGAGATTTCACTCAGTAAGCTCCACGGTGACGACATTTTCAAATGTAAAGAGGCAATTAACGATTGATGAGTTGTTTTATTTTTTTATTATTATTATTCACCACATAGAGTCATCGTCCCAACAGATATGCAGTTATTTGACCAGGGTAATACAGTCACTTTCTTTTGAAGAAGGGATTTCAAAATATTTACCTCCAGTAAGTGCAAAGACACAAGGGCCAGATGTATAGTTTGTTCGGATGGTCAATATTTTGGACAGATTAGTGTACCTCTGTTGATTTTACTCCATCCAATCAGCATCTAAGATTCACTCTTTGTGTGTGTGTGTGTTTTGTATTTTTGTAGCACCAAGCAGTATAAAGCCATTTTTTTTTTAAACAAATATCATCAATTTGAATTTTTCGTGACTATTTTGAGCATTTAAGTTTATCTGCATTTAACAAGAACAATAGCGACGGCTATATTAGCTTATTGCGCTAGCATGCACTGGTATTTGTTTGTCACTTGTAATAAGTTAAATTAACTCTTGCATGACAGTTGATTTTCAAAAAATAAGATGCGTCATTAAAAATAAGTAAAAATAAGAGTGTTCTATTTTAACAGATGAACACAGATTGCTTTTGACTGTCTCCTCTTCTTGAATGATAATGTTAACTTAAAATGTTAGTTTTCTTTAGAGTAAAACAATTGTGGATTATTGAAGATATTATTGATCATTTGGGGAAATATTAAAACAAACAACTGAGTTTTGACGAGCAGCATGACAGGACTGGCAGTTGACCTCAAAGTACCCCTGTTTATAAACAAGTACAATGATAGGCAGTTTTCAATTTTAGAGCAAATCTGAATAAATACGAAAAAATCAATTCATACATCACTATCAGTCAGAAAGTGACCTGCTAATTAATGCTAAGATCATGGATCAAGGGACAAATGCAAGAGTGAGGGGTTTGTGCAAACTTTGTCAGACTCCTGAACAGTTGGGATTTAGGTACTTTTCTCACGGCTATTGCAACTGCGCTGAGAAAGAGAAGTCTTTTTAACCATTTGTAACTATTTTTTTGTACTTTGGATCCCAAGGTTTTTGATTCACAGCTTGTCTCTCAAATCCACAAACCTCCAGTCCACAATCCAAGTCCCTGGAGCCAAGTCTTAAAAGCTTGAGATACTGCCGCCCTCCATATTGGAACTCCCGGCTGGGGAAACAACCCCCCACATGTGACAGCTGGAGATGCAGGCTACTGTGCTGTTCTGCTGGTCATGAGACCAATTATGGCTTTCAATATGTTGCAGTTCTGCAAAAGAATTGGCAGATCAAGTACTCACATCACTCCGAAAAGTTTCTAGAAGAAGAAGAAACTTTTGGTTGCCACCCACATCCATTGTCTCAACTGGAGCATCCTCTCCTAAACCCATTTGGATAAAACTCCCCCTCAAAGTCAGTCTGCTGCATTTTTGATAAGACATGAACCCTGAAAACAGCGGGTGGCGTTTAAATTATGCAACCGTTCACGTCCTCTTAGGAGCTAAAGTAGAGTTGGACTGACTTGTCAGAAGGAACGGGCCATGACAGGCCTGAGCGAGGGGGTGGGGGCGGAGTGCTGTGCATGCATTATGAATGGCGTTAAGTTGGCCTGAGATGCAGCAGCTGAGTGGAGGTGATGGAGGGCGATGCGGTAGTGCCAGCCGATTGGCTGCCTGCAGGTAATGCACTTTACTCCCCCCCTAAATATATACTTTTGCTCCCTATACGCTTCCCCCATTACTGGCCTCATCTCTCACCATGGCACCTGTCGCCACTCTAAAACATCCACTAGCTGAGAAAAAAAACCTATGTAGTTTCTTCACGACCAAGAAGAGTGCCAAGGATGAGTAAAGGATTGTAAAAGACTGCACTTTCGCATATCAATTTGGGTAGGCTTTGCCCCGCACATGAAACATTTCTTTTCATCCTGTATATATTTGAGAGAGCCTTTTGAAATCACCCTGCACAAATATAGAACAAGATGCTTGTCTTAGGGATGGCAGAGTTGAAATCCATCCATTATATCATGGAGGGAAGTAATTACAGTTACCTGAGGAAGAAAGAGCTGTCATAAAGAAGACTGCTAGCTTTTATAGCTATCCTGCCCAAAGCCAGCTGTGATAGGCACCAGCAAGCCTATGACCCTTGTGAGGATAAGTGGCTATAAAAAATGTATGAATGTATGAATGGATGGATGGATGGATGGATGGATGGATGGGTGTATAGCAATGTTAGATGTGGATTTAAAAAGTCACTTCTTTTTCAAAGGCAAAGAGAATTGCACAGTTAGCACAAATATGGGATTCATTCTAAAATGTCCCTAAGTTAAATGGTGAGTCATGTCAAAAATGTTCTTTACAGTTCATTACAAATGCTCTAAGCCCCCCCCACCTCTTTAAACATGTCATTCTGATTAGTCTTGTGTTTGTTGAATCTGAATTTAGAAGTCTGTTTCTTTTGTCTGTTGTTTCTGTTGTCACTTTGTTTTTTCTTCTCGTTTGTTCTGAGCGCTTTCTTGTGCTACTTTTAATTATTATTACTAGTTACTTTCACGTTGGACATTTTTGTCTGTCGCCTTTTGTTTTCCACTTAGACCCCGAGTGCGTTTGGTTTTGTCTCTCTGTATCTCTGTTCCATTTGCGTGTTACTTGCTCCTTTTGTTAAATTCACATTCCTTTGTTACTTTGAATTTGTTGTTTATGTTTGGGTCCAACTGTTACTTTTATTTTTTGGTGTCGCAACCGCAGAGACAAATAATCATTCACACTCACAACCACTCCAAAGTGCAATTTGTAGCGTCAATATACCAACCAGGTATGGGGAGAATATGCAAACTCCACAACGAGGCTGGAGCCAGAATTGAACCAGTGACCTTTGAATTGTAAGGCGCCGTACTAATCACTCTTCCACTGTGCTGTCCCGTAAAACAAAAAACAAGTGTGCAAAAATACTGGACACAAAGTGGCAAACCAAACAAACAGGAATGGACTGACGACCGGAACTGAGTGGAACACAAAAGGTTTGGGGGGAGCTGAAAGGTTAACAAAAGGGACCAGCATGACGAGAACACGTGAAAACAAAAACCTAATAAGGAAAACATCAAAGTACATGAAGAAACAAGACTTAACGTGAAACAAAACCAAATAAAGGGCATCTTAAGGAATACGCTCAGAACGCGCACCAGTTCACTCCAATTGTTTGGAAAGTCATTGCTTTGCTCAACTGTTCTGTTGGGAAATTCAGTGCGCACCAAAAATGGAGTACGAGTACGCGCTCTCTGCGATCTGAATGTTTCACACACGCACACTCACACACTTAACCTCAACCAAAATCTAATTCAAACCTATACTCATACAAAAAGAGGTCCGAACTTGAGGTCCACCAAAATAGTTCCCACAAGTGCAAGAGGCCTCCACAAAGATTGTAAAACACAAAGTCTGGTCCCCACCATGTAGCAAAAACCAAGAACACACGCACACGTGCACAAACATGCGTGCGCATGTACACAAACGCATTACAACAAAACTGTTCAATACACACTGACATTTATTATTCTTGAAAAAAAATGGATCTTCTGGATAAAACATGCACATTGACTGCAGGGTAAGTATTCATTCTTGTGTATATATGATGCAGTGTCAAGTGAACTCATTTCCAGATGCTGACTCATAACAGTTATGGTTTGCTTAACACATTATTCTTTTGATCTTGATGGGACAGAGTTGAGTTGTTTAATTTTAGATTTTCTTGGCACAGTTAATAAATTAACAGTTTTTTCAAACATTTTTACTTTGTAGTTTTGTTTAATAAAAGCATTGGAGACATAGCTCAGTAAGCAATGCTCTTCTACATCACAGCAGATGATAACAAACATATTGTTGAATTGTCAGAACAAATTCCAAACTTGTGTCTGAGTGAACTTTCATTTTGATACAAGTATTTTATACACGCTTCCCATTTTTGAGTACAATAGTGTACTATTGGATGATGTATACCATTAACCTTCTGTGGTGCTGTTGCCTCAGTTAGAATAAGTGTTTTTTATTCACTATGCTATTTTTGTCTCCTACTTGCCAGTGAAAATGTCTTAGTTTGTGAGGCTAACTCATCCATTTGAGTGACTGCTCCAATTACCGATAACCGCTGCATCATTTCTTCAGGCCTGTTCCTCTTCTGCACCTGTAAAGGTTTAATCGTTTCTCAAAAGTCAAAGCATTTTGACACCACTTTGTGTCATCAATCTGCATGTGTCCCTCTAGTCTTGCATTGAATCTTTGCCTTCTGGTGTTGATGGCCAACAACAACACTAAAGGTGTGCAGGTAAGCTAACCCCAACCAATAAAACACCTTGAGAAAACAGTTATGTTCCATTGTACTGCCTTACTGTTGAACGCATTTGTGTTTAGAATGATAGCGGTGGGTCATCGCTGAGTTGGAGCTTATTGCAACTGAATTTGGACAAGAGGCCTTGTACATAGTTGATAACTGGTTGTCAGTCCAGTCACACTCACATATAATTCCCATATAGTGACAATTTTGGAGAATGCAATCAACCTGACATGGATGATTTTGGAGCACAACGTGCAACCTCTACACCGAATGGCCTGAAAAAATTGAAGCTAAAACCTCTCAACTGTGAGTCATATGTGCCAACTGTCAAATACTGAACGAGTTTATGTCAAGATTATCCCAGGTGTTTTGGTGCAACTTGTGACCTCAGTCACCCTGACCTGCCCAAATGCAGCTGTCTGCGTTGGCTGCTTTAAGTATTCCTATCAACTTCAGTCAATGCTCCTTTTGTTTGCCCTCACTGTACACAATCTACAGTATTATCAAGAATAGTCTGTGTTACAGTATATCTTCTACACTGCAGCCTTTCATATGATCATTTGGAATCTTCACTGAAAAAAAAAAGAAATAAGCTTGCAATCTTTGCCTTTGTCTTTGCTATCAGTGAGTTGTGCAGGCATGCTGCGGCCATGTAACAAAAAACGTCACATATTCTTTCTCTATTACGATTTGTCGGGAAAATGGTGAAACAACCAGCCTTGCTTCAGTTCACATATTAGTTTTACTGCGCAAGTATTTCAATGATCTCATGCATTTTATCAAG
This sequence comes from Hippichthys cyanospilos, assembly GCF_059441005.1. Taxonomy (NCBI): domain Eukaryota; kingdom Metazoa; phylum Chordata; class Actinopteri; order Syngnathiformes; family Syngnathidae; genus Hippichthys; species Hippichthys cyanospilos. The sequence goes on along the minus strand of NC_142372.1, from coordinate 19,914,423 downwards.
GGAAAACATGTTTGGGTACTTCAATCCCAAAGATGTATTTATACGTTCTTGCAGAAACCAGACATTCAAATCCAGGTTCTAATTTACAGATTTTTTTGTTTGTTTAAATATTAGGGCAGTAGGGTCTCAAAATAGTCTTCTAAAAAAGGGTTAACATATAATGTGCCTGAAAATGAATGTCTAAGAAACTTGATAGATATGTAAAAATGCGTCTTTGAGGTTGGATGATTTAACAGAGGTGCATCCATCCATCTATTTTCTGTAGAACGTGCCCTTATTAGGGTGGTAGGTAAGCCATTGACTATCCTGACTGACTTTGAGCAAGAATTGAGATGCTGATTACCTGCTGATCTCAGGGCTCACTGAGAAAATCAATAACATTCACATTCCCGCTGAAAAGTCTTCAAATAACCTAATGTGTTTTTTGTTTTTTTTTGGGTGTATAGGACGAAGCCAGAGACCTGGGACAAATGCATGCAAGGACATGTGAACTCCACATAAGAGGGTTGTTCAAATCCACAATATCAGATCATCATCATCATATACTTTGGTGAACAGATAGTGTTTGAGAAATGTTTTTGTTGATGACCAAGGAAGCAGCATGACATATTTTTCTCCAACACTCAAGGCTCTGTCAGCAAACATTCAAAATTTGGTGTTTGGATCGGAGACCAGGCCAATCTGCTCAAACTACACGTCTACCCAGCAAGTGGCTTAGGAAAACAAATCACCATTTTTTTTAGTCTGTAAGTTTGATGCTATTAAAGTTACAATGTTGGCCAGAGAAGGGAGATGGGCAGTCGTTTGCTAACAGATACATAATTTGACCAATTTCCCCTCCCCCACCCGTATGTCTCCGCACAGCTCTCTCACTCACAGCCATAAGTGCACCGCCCTTCTGTGACGCCATGACTCTGTAGAATGACAGCGTGTGGTTTAGTTTTTATAGCAAAAGTGCCTTGATTTGCGGCTGAACAAGACTGAGTATTAACAGGCTGTTAGACTGCTTTAGATGAAAAGAGCGCTGGAGAAGAGCGCCATGCCAATTCCTGTTAAATCATTTTTTTAATAAAGTATTGTCTTTTGACTTTTTTGAGTTCTTAGACCAGACTACAGAATGCAATGAGTGAGGAGGATGGAATGGAAATCAGCATTGATTAGGTAGATACTGTGTTCATGGGGAAGTTGCCAGGAACTCTTGGTAGATTGAGCTCACTGTATTCTTGGAAGAAGTCCAGGAATGTGGTGCAGAGGTCAGGCTGAGTTAAGGAGTGAGGTGGGGGTCATTGGGCAGGGTAGGCGTTTGATGATGGAGATGTTCCTTGGGTTGCCAGTCACAATTTTTTTGTGAGTGAAACAGCTTCATTTTATTCTGACTTGGTCATGACAGACCTTCAGGTAGACAATTTATTGAGGTTCCTCAAGTAATTTAGAGGTAAACCAGGTTGTTGGGTGCGAGAGAGACTATTTGGAGTTCTGAGGGGCACCAGTGAATCCGTAGAGGTGACTCCAGATGTGTCACCAGTGTTATGGGCCAATGTTATTTGAAAACAAAACAAAAACCAACAAAAAAAACATAGCGGAAACAAACCCTTCCCCTTGGTTTCTTTTCAATGTCAGGAACTGTTCTGACAGACATGGGCCTTTTGAATGGTTATCACTTTTCTCCCCTATGGTACCTCAGCAAGGCCCTGATTAGCGCAATAGGTACAGACATTAACAGTGTCTCGTGTGTTGTATAGATTTGAGTCGAAGTTGTTGTTTGGGACTATTACTTTTGAATTGAGTTTAATTATTATGCACAGAAACGCTCCCACTGTTTGAAGAATGAATGACTCAGCATCATTTTTTGTTTTGTAACTAAAGGATCATTGAACCTAAATGAAAAATAAATTACACCAACATGAAGTAAGTACCACAGGACCATGCCAACAAAAAGACAGGCTTAACTTAACTTATAAGGCTTAACTGGCCATAAGAGCACGGCTTGTAAGTACTGTTTACTAAAAACTCAGCTCCATTTATGGTGAAGTCAGCCAGTGATGTCTTGCAGGTATTTGCAGGCTGCTCACAAAATGGATGTCATGGATGAGAAGACCCTATAATGGCTTGTTCTCTGTAAGAGCCGTGCTTTACAATCGAGTAAGTGAATTTGATTGTCAAATAGTGGGGAGTGCAGAAAAGTGCATGTTGAGAAGATAAATCTGACTTCACAAGTACAACTTATACAAAGTATGAATGTATTCGCAATTGGTGACTATCTGCATGTTTACGGACTCTGCAGTTCCAGGTTGAAAAAACAGTCACTGCAGACCAAAGGCATTGAGTGGCCGGCCCTCCAAAGTTTAGGAGTCAAGTTTGCTTGTTGACCTTAAAAATGTTCTATGAGTCGGATGTCTCTGAGTGACTCACAGCAGAAGCCAAGCAGCACTTTAACAAAAGCACCTAATTTCGATCCAGCTTGATATTCACATTGCGTAGTAAACCGCATTTTCCCCAAAGACACTTAGTTAGTTATTGTCTGAAGGGTGATGCTTTGAGAACTTTAAATTTACAACTCGCGCAGACGTTAGCAACTTAGCACGCCCACCTCACAGCTCACCGACACGAGCTCAAATCCACCTTGTTCCGGCCTTTCTGTGCGGAGTTTGCATGTTCTCCCAGGGCCTGTGTGGGATCTCTCAAAAACAAGCGGCTCTAGAAAATGGATGGATGAATAAATAGTTGTGTTTACTTCTGAAGTATTTGATCGTAGTGTCTTATTTACCGTTAATTTTACTGTGATGGCGTGATTTTTTTTTACTTGTTTTGCAAGTTGACCTTTAGTGTTTGTGAATGGAGGAAAATGAAAAATGAGTACATGTGACGCACAGGTAAGAAGCACCACAAACAGAAAATGGATGGTTTTATGACTTGATGGCTGGCTGGCTGGCTGGATGGATGGATGAATGGATGATGGATGGACGGATAGACGGACGGATGGATGGAAATTATAACAAAAATTTCAAACTCCTTTTTCATATACATACAGTATATATATATAAACATTATTACAGGTTCAAGGCCCACAGGGGAAATCACAATACAAATATCAATTACAACATTAAAAAAGAAACGCTCATAAACCCATGTCCCCTCATCACCCATTGTTAAATGCAGCTATTAGGAAACAAACTATGCTTCGAATGCTTTGCCCTTGCTTTTATTATCAATCCTAGTGGCGCGCTAAGTTATTGTGTTTCAGCACATTAATGCAACCCTTGTGTGTGTATATCCCATGGGCTCCATAAGGTGACCATGCATCAAGTGATTAGAAAAGATCTCACTTGGGGCCTTCCCTATGTGACATTACATTCCTTTCTTTGGTTGGGTGGGCTTTTTTGTCTGGGTGCTCCTTCCATGGTTCGAAATCATGCGCGACAGATTAATGAAAGATTCTAAGATGTCGCATATATATATATATATATATATATATATATATATATATATATATATATATATATATATATATATATATATATATATATATATATATATATATATATATATAATACATAGAGTTGGAGTGGCCATCTGGTATAGTGGGCGGATGCCCGGTAGCCTGGCATGTGTCGGTGCCACTGCGGTCCTATTTAAATACTATTTTCCTCCGTTTTCCCCAAAAGATGAGGCAGCCCATTAATATATTTCCAATAGATTAGAGCTACGTGGTAGTCCTGGGTGAAAATGAGTCACGTCTGAAAAGAAATTTCATTGTGGGGGAACTCCCACTCGTTCCTGTCTGCCTCGTCCCCACTCCTCCCACTTCTCTTTCATTTGGCTCGTCCTCCCAGTGCCAGCGAGACTACATACTGCCGGCCGCTTGTTTGGATAAGTTAATGCTGAGATGTCAGCCTTGATTCTGATGTATACCACCTGTCTTGGCCTCCAGCTGACCTCGCTCTCCACCGCCCCCGCATACATTCCTATACTTTTTGGGGGGGCTCTGTGTTTACAATACAACAGGCAGCTCCATCGCAGCGTACAGTGACGGCCTTTCGTGAACACCAGGAGCCAGTCAGAGAGTCTTCTCAAAACGAAAGTCCGAATGAGCGTTAGGTTTTTGCACAATCGGTCGGAAATAGCAAAGGACAGGGTGGTCGGTGCCCAAGGGGGGCGTGGGGGGCCTCCGGTCACTCGCAGCATGCCAAGATCCTCCCACTCAAGCTCATGTGAACACCATGACCTCACTGCCTCGGGCCTTTCAATGAATTAGCGATGTTGATTCACAGGCCCTTAAAAGTAAAGACCGGCGTCAAATGAAAGCAAGTTTTCAATTTAAGTCATCACCTCAGGCATTATTGCTTCACTACATCAGTTTGGAGTTCTTTACCCACACACGCGTTGATTCAGTTACATCAAAGACTCATGTGAGTTTGAATTTAGCGTCGAATTAAACAACAATGATAACACAACTTTTGATTTAGTTTGACTGGATGTTTTGACTTCATTCTCAGATGTAAAAGTCAAACATCCAGTCCATTGTTTTCATCTTCAATCAAAATTTGTTGAGGCTCGAGCGTTGGAAAATACCCGCCCTCATTTTGATTACAAATGACATTTTTGGACTTTGAAAGAGACATGTCAATATTACGATATTTCTTCCAAAGTATTTTTCATAACCTTCCTTATTTTTGGATAGGGCTGGGTTCAATTCCGCCTTCCCCCCGGTGGAGGTTGACGATGACGGCTGGGATAGGCACCAGCAAGCCAGCAACCGCAGAGAGGAGAAGCGGCTGAAGAAAATGGATGGATGGATGCTTTAAATTGAAAGTTGTATACAGTACGTGAAAACATGGGCCTGATTCATTTCGACATTTATCTCTGCCTCAACACTATTGCCATCTTGTGGTAAAAACGGCACATTACGTGGGTTGTAATAACCAGCAAATCTTTACACGTTTTATAAACGCTCCCTTCCATGACAGACAGTCTAAGTACTGTACACCATTATGATTCCATGGCAAAAAATAAAAAAAATCATTTGTTAACTTACGTGTTTTTTTCACTGTGCATGTTATTTCATGACCAATTTCACCACATGTAGAGCACTTTGTACGAGGCAATGAGTTTTGAACTGCTATATAAAATAAAGTTGAGTTTCTTGTAGCGGCACAGTGGCAGACTGCCCCGCACACCAATCTCACAAGACAAAGGTCGTGGGTTTGCTTCCAGCTCCAGCCTTCTTGTGTGGAATTTGCACGTTCTCCCCAGTTCTGCGTGGGGTTTCCCCAGATAGTCCGGTTTCCTCCCACACTTAAGATAATGGATGAATGGTCTCTTGTCAAGAAGAGTTGGCAATATAGAACTGGAAAACTGAGATACAGCATTGCTAATACATAGCTACGTATTCACCCCACAATTATTAAGTATTTATTAAATCACGAACACAATAAAACAATTTCCAAACTTTTAATGTAAAAGACAAAACAATACAATGTTATGTGACAAGAACAATATAATGATGTTCATTTGTCCTTTTCTTTCTGCTCCTTCTCTTTTTTGTCTTTCTCAGCCTTAGCTTCCTCAGCCTCGTGTCTCTTGATCAGCTCTTCCACCTCTTTCTGTTTTAGGACCTTGATCTTTGTTTTGCCATCTTCCCGTGTCAAGGTTGCAATCTCCACTGAAATAGGACGGCAATGACAACACATTTGAAAGCATTGCGGATGAAGGGACACCTAATACAATGCACGTTTCAGGCGTGGGCATTTTCACTCACCTTTCTCTGCAGAAAGCTTGCTGACATCCATAGTTTTGTTAAGAACTTTGATGGCCAAGGCCAAAGCTGATGCAAGAGTCATCTCTCCCTCTTTGTAGTCTTGCTTCAACATGGAAACTGCAGCCTGAGTTTGGTCAAAAACAAAAACAAAAATGGACTTTTCTGCTCTGGGATGGATGTCAGTTGAACATTTTGGGTCATTAGATCTTACTGCGCTGTTGTTGCCAATACATGTTGCCTTCCAGCCTCCATAGTTCCCACTGGGGTCACTTTGGTACAATTGGAAGCCGTAGTGTTTGTCCCAGCCCATATACAAGAGGGACACACCAAATGGCCTTTTCCCTGTGAACGGAAACCATAGATAACAATAAATAAATAAATAAATAAATAAATAAATATGCATTTATTTTTCAAGACACTTGTGCAATTTGGGTCTCATGTCCCCCATTTCCTTCCCTTCCATCTTGCAGATTATATGTGTTGAGAAGTGCCTGGAGAGATGTTATGGTATATATTTTGATGTAGTAAAGACCGTCAAGTTAAGCTTGAATTTGTATTAAGTGGCACAACTCAAGATAACCATTACTGATATAAAGAGGAAAAAAAAAAAAAACATGGACCCAGATATTCTTGAGTCAGATTAAGACCTCTTTTAAATGTAGACAGAATTTATCTGGAGTTTGCAAGACAGGTTTTCTGACGTTTGAATATTATTCCAAAATGAATTCATTATTCCCTTCAAAAATCTACGCAAACACCCAAGAATGACAACATGATCAAAATTAATCTTTTTTTTCCAGCAGGACAGGTGAGGGGACGTTTACATTGTATAAATAATTGAATATGGTTTAGAGCATTTTAACTGACATTTACAGCTAGATACAGGTGCAATGTTGGGACTTGCTGATTTTATTACTCATGTGTGAGGTATTTCACGTTTGAAAAAAAAACATTAACAATGTACATTAATCTCCCACTTTTTTGTTAGGTAAGGACCAAACTTGCTAAGATTTAGACGTAATATTGAATATAACAAAATTTGGGGATAGAGACTTTGCATTGACAGAGCCTGGGTGAACCCCTTCAGTTAAACGAAGATCTAGCCCAGCTTCCTACCTCCAAACTGTGTGTAGGCCTGCTTGATGTCACAAAGAGCTGTCACCAACTGCTCACAGGGGATTGGCTCCTGATACTGCAACAAATATCTGAAGAGGAAGAATTATGCTTGGCTCAAAACAATGTTCCAAACTAAAGTGATGGAATATTTGTTACTATAAAAGGTCAAACGCAAGTCAAATTTACTCAAAGCCTTACCTCTGTGCAATTAGGCGCAGTTCATTTGTCAGTACATTAGCATCTGAGGTGATACCTGCAACACTGCAAGCCATATCTCTGGAAAAAAAAATACAATAACTATGCTTTGTCATTGAACTTATAATACAGTAGTGAGGAATGGAAGCTCAAGTACTCACTCGTTGAGCTTGTAGATCTTCTCAGAGAAAAAGACCTCATCCAACAGTTTGTGAATGTTGCGTCTCTCTGCTGCTAGCAGCACACCATCGTTTGCCAGAATCCCAAGACATGTTCCAGCGTGGCCGATCGCTTCCATTGCATATTCCACCTGATACAAGCGGCCTAAAGTGCAGAGATTTAATACAATTACTTCTTTTTTTTAATCTTAGAGTCAAGCAGACTTAATATCTCAACTAGTGCAGAGTACTCGCAGAGAAAACTAGTTCACCAGTCCAAAATACCAAATAACCAATAGACATACATGCAATCAATCACGATTAATCGATTACCAACTATTATCATACACCAAGAAATACACTTGCCTTCAGGAGAAAATATGGTTGTCCGGGAATCATATCTGCGAGACTAAACATCAAGCAGAAGCGGCGATTAGTAGACAAAGACATAAAGAACAACAATGAATAAATAAGTAATGATGTAACTTACCATCTTTTCGTCAGCAAGTGACTACTCTGCAGAAAACATTTAAACGGTTGGAATTACTCACATTACAAAAGATGATTAGTAATAACATTTAAATATGTTTTCGTTTATAGCTTAAACATTATGAATAACTTAAAAAAATGAAAACATTCCACTTTTGGTACATGCCGAATGCAGTTGACTTCACCGATCGTACGTTACAACACGCACTACCACAGATTTATATGGAATAACCGTGAATTGTCGGTGTCTGGGTATGACAGCAAGCGAATTCGACAGAATGAATCTGCACTATCGAAGCTAAGCTAGCTAGCATGCTACTTCATAATAAATGAGTTCGACCGAGGCATACAAGCTGTTCAGACTTTAAACGCGTACCCGAAAACAACGTTACAAGCGCTACGGATAACGTATGTTTGCATTACCTTCAACGAAAAAGCGCAAATCGCTATATCATCCACCAAGAACACTTCTTGTACTTTCTATTTAACGCTTCTTCGCTTCACACAGCAGTGAGGCGGTTTCCGCTAAAACAAAAAAGTGGCCCAAAGAGCGCCACCTGCGCGTGGGAGGAAAAGCGCATGTTCAAATGTACAGGTACGGTATAGTATACAACACATAATAAATGCCTTTATTTTTTACGACTGAATTACGTTTCTAAGGTGCAAAGAATTTGTACGGAGTCTTTCACGGACGTCTTTCAAGATACACCAGCGCTAAGATCACATCCCAGTTAAACACACAGATTAATGTCACTTCCTAAAAATGAAATCTATACAAAGTAAATGACAGCACACTATGTGGAAATCTCAGCTATCATGATGGTTTTCTAAAATACAATGATTGATTTTTAATTTCCCTCCCAAGACCTACACTTGTTTTTTTAGGCTCTCGTCTGTTTGATATGTAATAGCGTGTAGTTAATAGCATAATAACAAAGAGAGGGTGGGGGTTGAAAAAAAAAAAAACAAATATTGACCGCCACAAACTAATCTATACAATTGCTATATGTGTTAGAGCACAAGTACGACTTACAAGTCTGTTTTTCTGAGTATAAAATGACTGAAGGACGTTTAAATCCCTCTAGATAGCGCCCTTGAATTTTCCGCCGCACTAGCAGAGAATAATGAAAAGACGAAAAAGAAGAAGCTGTGTCCCGGTTGGTTGCTACATCAACATCGTGTTTACGGCAGACGGGAAGTTGAGACCAGATCGTTGGTCAACAGGCCTTTTAAACATTTCGTTGTTGTAACTCACAAAAGCACAATTTAATCTCATGTTAACGCGTTGTTTAAACGCTTTCAGGATATGGATTTAACGTAGACATCTGTTCAAATGGGGTAAGTGTTTTCCAAGAGATTCCTGACGGCGATGCTAACCGTGGTGCTAACACCATTGAATTGCTTTCCAGAAGTACAGTTGTGGTATTTCGAACTGTTTAGAATATGGTTAACCCCGCGCTGGTGTCACCCTCGGCACACGGTGTTCTTATGAGCGGTTCGGCCTTGACGGTTTACAACAAGGCTCCTGGTTGAACAGCCGCATTATCGTCAACTAAAACCATTGCTTAAAACAAACACACACAAAAGGCTTTGTTAACGTTGTCTGGACGTATTATTAATGTTGCTCGATTAGAGTTGGCTCGCCGAAATGCTGCCATTTACGGAAATCGGCCAATATTTGAGCAAATAGACTACCATATGTATGAATTGATACACTGTCTTTATTTCTGTCTCTTTTTTTCCTTCTGGGTTGTGTCTGACCTGCAGCCCATCCCAGCTGACTTTGGGTGACAAACGGGGTATACCCTGGACTGGTCGCCGGTCAATCGCAAACAGCTTCCCGGCCATTGCGCCGTGAGAGATCTTCCTTTGCTCTGAATGTTCTTCCTCTAGATGTCAGACATGAGTCATTCCAATGGAGATACTCCCGCAGCCGGCTCCTTACAGCAAAAGCGGAACATCCAGATCATCGAGTGGGAGGACTTGGACAAAAAGAAGTTCTACTCCTTTGGTGTGTTCATCACCTTGAGCATCAGGGCCACAGTCTACCCCGCCACCCTCATTCGGACTCGGCTGCAGGTGCAGCGCGGCAAATCGCTTTACGGCGGTACCTTGGATGCCTTTGTCAAAATCCTGCGGGCAGAGGGTGTCCGGGGACTGTACCGCGGCTTTATGGTGAACACCTTCACCCTCATCTCTGGCCAGGCTTACATAACCACGTATGAACTGGTGAGGAAGTACGTCTCCAAGTATAGCGATGACAACACGGTCAAGTCGGTGGTGGCGGGCGGCCTGGCTTCCATGGTGGCTCAGAGCATCACTGTACCCATCGATGTGGTGTCCCAGCAGCTGATGATGCAAGGCCAAGGGCAGCACCTCAGCCGCTTCCGCCCTCACGCCTGCTCGGAGAATGGCAAGCCCAAACGAGTGTTTGGCCAAACCAGGAGTATAGTAGCACAAATATTTGCTGCTGATGGATTACGGGGTTTCTACAGGGGAGCCCTCGCTTCTTTACTCACATATATCCCTAACAGTGCAGTCTGGTGGCCTTTTTATCATTTTTATGCAGGTAAGGCTAAATTCACACGTTCAACATTACACTTCTCATTCTCGGAAAGTTGGGGATTAAGAGAACTGCAGTATAACCTTTACAGATGAACTTGATTTGACCTTTGCTAAACTTTTGATGCGCATGTTCAAACGTTTCAGAACTCTTTGCACAATTTACCACTCTCTTAAAGGGGAAGTCAAATCAAAACTTTTCTCAACGATATGCTTTATTTGGCTACGTACATTTTTTTCGTTTAGGTGGGATGCTGATTGCACATTAAAACATACATCCATTTTCTGTATCTGCTTATCCTCACAAGGGTCGGAGGCTTGCTGGTGCCTATCCCAGCTGTCTATGGACAGTAGGCAGGGGACACCCTGAGCTGGTTGCTGGCCACTTGCAGGGCACACAGAGATAAACAATCATTCAGGCACCCAATCACACCTAAGGACTGTTTTGTGTGTCCAATATACCTTCCATGCATGTCTTTGGGACGCCGGAGTCCCCAGAAAGAACTCACGCGGGCTCGTGGAGAACATGCAAATGCCACACAGGAAGGCCAGAGCGAGCCGGAATTGAACTTGGGACTCTGAACTGCAGACATGCTTACCACTTATCCACCGAGCCGCCCAAATGTTTATTAATGAGAAATGAAATTTAAAGGGGTCTGACTAAAGTTTGGCCAAAAAGTTTCAGTTTTTAAAAAAGAAACAATTCCACCAATTACTATTACAGACCAACATTCCAGGAGCAACGAGTCAAAGAGGGGCTCTAGACTAATATTTTGCACTGGTTGCTTTTTTTCAACCAAATGTTTTTCTTGGGTGCCCAGCACAGACGTTAGGTGCACCAAAACTTGCACCATTTTAGTTTTACACTACACAAACGCACAAAAACAATGTATTTTAGGGTTGAATTACTGAAAAGAGGGTGGTGAAAGTGCTTCACTTCAACTGAATTTGGAATTTAGAACATCTTCAAGACAAATATTGTTTGGTTGCATTGGTATAACCTCAGATTTATTTTTTTCAATTCCATAATTGTGAAATTAGGGGGCCCAGGCAAGCAAAATGGGTGCATTCTTATTGTGTATTGATTTCTTATTTTTTCTGTTTTTTTTCCAAATGCCACTAGCATGCATGGAATAATTAAATCATGTGTGTAAGCAGTCATTTGTTGTTGTTGGTTTTTTTTTTTTTTTTTTTTGGGGGGGGGGGGGTGTATTTGTTATGGGTGCATTTGAAGCTTTTCTTTCAATGATATAAAGATGGTGAGCACTTGTCGCATTAGTATTGAAGGGTCACAGAATGGCTAAGAACTAGATTCCACTGTATCAGACAAGTGTAGTTGACCTATAAAGAGTCACAGTGCAATTCAGGTTCATCCTGAAATTTGACCCAAAAGCCAAATATCCCCAACTTGTTGTGAGTAGTGTATATTTTGTGCTGAACTCAATGAAATGATTTTCTTTCCTTGTGTGTCATACAGAGCAGTTATCAAAGTTGGCACCCTCCGACTGCCCTCATCTGGTCCTGCAGGCCATGGCCGGCCCGCTCGCTGCGGCCACGGCGTCCACCGTCACCAACCCCATGGATGTCATCAGAGCTAGAGTGCAGGTAAGCCCCCGGGCGTCATTAAAATATTTCTTGTTCGCAGTGTTAAATTCAGCTGAGTGCCTTTCGTGTTGCATTCAGGTTGAAGGTCGCAGCTCAATTACTGAGACCTTCAGGCAGCTGATCAAGGAGGAGGGCTTCTGGGGAATGACCAAAGGGCTGTCGGCCCGCATTATTTCATCCACCCCCACCGCCATCGTTATGGTGGTGGGCTACGAGAGCCTCAAAAAACTGAGTTTGCGGCCAGAGTTGGTCGATTCCAGACACTGGTAGAAAGCACTTTGTCACGTGGACTGATTCAGCACTGTCATAACTACTGTTTTTTTTTTTTTTTTTTTTTGTGGGACACACACACTCCTACCTGCTGAAGAGGAAAGTTAAAAAAAAAAAAAGATGTGACACAAAAACAAGAATACCTCACTTTTATTTCTTAAAGCGAAGAACAGTTAGGAAATGATTGCACCATAATTTTATTCCTGATTCTGAGCATGAACTGAATTCTTCAGTGCTGTTTAGAGTTGTCCTCTATTTTAATCTAATCAATGTGATTTTTCTCCTGTGGAACAGAATTAAGTGTATTCTCTTGAATAAATGGCAAATGCCATGCCACTTAAATAGATAATATATTTGTCATTTGTTTTAAGCACAAAAAATGGTGCATTTACTGTTGACGTATGAAAAGAATGTATTATTATTTTTTAAAATTGTTTTTAGTTGCCGCTTTTTTTTTTGAAAATGCAATTCACAACTCAATCTCATTTTATGTGCACAGTTGTCTATTATTTTTGGAACTGGCAACCACTCTTGATGACGTATTCATGTTGCACAGTGTCATTATCGGAATTAAATTCTAAAATTGAAAATGTAACTATTAAAATAAGTAATAACCTGTGTATAAAGATGTTCAAATTCTGAATGATGCATTTCTCATTTTTGAAAACAAGCGGTCTGATGTATGTTTTTTTTTCTCCAAATGATTTCACTTCCATTAAAATTGACTTTAAAGTACTACTGAAAATTACGCAATAAGACACGTTAAATCCTACATCAGAAGTCATTCGTTTTCTATGACATCCTGCTTATGAGCGTGTCTGCATTACTGCCACGTTGTAAAAGGCACCCATTGCTAGACTTGGGGTCCGTTTTTATTGCGGTACTAAATCTAAAAACCAACCTATTTTATTGAAAAATTGGGAAAACATTTGTGTTTAAAAAAAAAGGCTTTTAGAATCATGCTGATTGAAATGTACTGTATTTGATTATTCGCTCAAATTGTACGTACTGCTCTGGTTAATGTCAAAGGTAGTGGCTGTTTTGATCATGTCAGGGTTTGTTCAATGTTTCAAACCTTCTCTAGATGTTTGCCATAGTCCAAGCCATAGTCTCCCCAAAAGGTCTTCTCCCGGTCGGATGTGATTGGAACACCTTACCAAGAAAGTGTCCGCGAGGCCAAACCGCCTCATCTGGTTCGGAGAGCAGCGGCTCAACTCCAGAGTCCCTCCTGGATGACCGAGCTTCTCACACCAACCTGCCACAGGTGACATTCCACGCCGCTAGAGCAGCAGGAGTTTGTGATATTATTTGTGTAATGATCATGACAGGCCTGTCCCAATCTTATCTATCAAATCTTGTCTCCAGTCAATCACGCCTACGTGACGTCTTTGAAAGCTCCTCTGCTCCACCACTTCCCCTCCCTTCCTTCCTTCTCACGCCACTCGGTCCTTGTGTAACCTTTCTTTTTTTTTTTTTTTTGTGCTCGCTCCAGAGCTAAAACACCCACTTAAAACTGTACGCCGCTAATATGCTAAAGCAGTGCTTCTCAAATAGTGGGAGGAACAAGTTTTGCCATGTGAAGTGTAATTCCAATAAAATAAGAACTTTCATCATTTTTTTTGTTTCGGGCTCTTTGATGCACTTGGTTATTTTTTTTTCTATTTTAGACTAAGCTGTAACCCATATAAATGCTGTAAAAAATAATTAACAGTTGTTGAAAGTTCATTTCTTTTGCCAATGTTAAAAAGGATACAAGTTTGGGTCTATTGATACAACTTTTATCGAAAATAATCGTATTCATAGTAACTGCCTTGGGGGGAGGGGATGTAGAAAAGTTTTATCTTTCCTAGGGGGGCTTGGCAAAATAGAATTGAGAAGCACTGTGCGAAGGTGACACGCCTCGGGGCGGGGGTGGGGCGGTCAAATGGGGGGGTGGGAGGGCTGGAAAGGGGACGAATGGCTCCTTACACAGACAGAGAGAGAGAGAGAGAGAGAGAGAGAGAGAGAGAGAGAGAGAGAGAGAGAGAGAGAGATGTCTCTCCCTAACTGCACTACTTCACTGTGCTGCCACTAAAATCAATCAACTCTCTACCGTGACAAAAAATAAATAAATAATAATAATTAATGTGTTTCTCCTCAATGCCCTCCAAGTCCTGAGCCGCCCATTCATCTCACGGCGGTGACCTTCACCATACCTAAGCTCATAGCTCATTACGTTGGATAAGAAGACGAAAAGTGGACAGCAGTCAGGATTGTGGACAAATCTGGGAACACCCACAAAACCCATGCCCAATATCCTGAAATGTTCAGTATCCTGTCTACTGATGACTATCTTCACTGCCGAAAGGATTTTGCTACGAAAAATAAGGCCGGCGTGGAGGGCAGGACATAGGGGGATCTTCCAGCTGACACTTCCTGCTGGGAAGACAGAGTGCTCAACGCTCTACTCCACGTGTTATTTATCAAAGCCTGTCTGGAGGAGCACTTTGTGGAAAAAGATGGATGCGGAGGGAAGGAACATGTGTGATGTGGCCGCAGCCGAGAGGAGAAACCAAGCGAGCTATTCTCGAGGGGGGTCGTGTTGTGTGTGCGCGTGCCTGTGCAGGACAGGAGGAGGGCCACATCACTGAAGGTTGGGAGTTGATGGGAGTGTAGTGATGGGGTTAAAAAAAAAATGGACATTCCTTGTCTCGTTCTATGAGCAATGTACTGACTTCATTGTGATGAAACGTTTGAACAGGAAGCTTATTTCTGGGAACCAAAAAAATGATACTTTAATGACACAATTAACAGTGAAGTATGTGTGTGGGTGTGTCCGTGTGTTATCCAAAGGAGGTGGAGGGGGTTTGGCTCTCCGCCTGCGATCATTAAGCGCACAAGAGGAGAGACACAGGGAGGAAGCTTCGAAGGAAGAAGAAGCAGTTGAGACGATCAAGTGGGACACGCACACACTGAGGAGGAAAAATGCCAAATTTTGCAGGCACCTGGAAAATGAAAAGCAGTGAGAATTTTGACGAGTTACTGAAGGCGCTGGGTGAGAATTTCTTTTCTTTTCTTTGGACCTCTGAGTGGACTCAGGTGGGACCTTTGTTAGTTCGAAAAAGAGATCTTTTCAGTCTGATCCGGATGAGGATAACCTGGATTGCTGTCATTAGAATGGCCGCGATCTACATTTCATAGTTCTGTATCAATCATGATATTGTGACGGCGTTGAATTTGTTACAGGATGTAGAAGTATCACAATTAAGCTTCTATGATACAATAACCAATTTGATTGATTTACTGAGATGAGGAAGTGCAGTGTGGGAAACAATCGATAGCTGTCTCGTCCAATCGTTTGCGCTTTAAGCGAGTCCCAGAGAGGGTTAAGAGTTTTACCGCTCATTTGCAGGACTGTCTATCATTATGGACAGGAGAGCCAAGCAAGGGCAAAGTGAGCCAACATTCCTAGTCGGTTTTCTTCTCACTGCATCCCATGTTTGAACAATTCCCAAGCGTAAGCTCGATGCTTTTTAACAACATATTTTCTCCAAAAACAAAATGACGACTTGGATAACAGACTTGTATGAGTAAGACTTGTGCTTTAAAAAAAAAAAAAGGAGGAACACTTTTGCGCTATAGTTGTCTGGTTTGAGACTATTTTCTATAAGACAAAAAGCCCCTCCAGGAAAGAGACAACTTTTTGCCTCCCACTTGCAGCGATCAATATAAGTTAAATCATTATCTACAAAAAAATTAGAGATCATTTAAGTATATTTAAATTGTATTCTTTTAAACATTAACTCGTTCAATGCCAGGGATTTTATGTTCACGTTTTTTAAGAGTCCGGACATTAAATCCCAGATACTATTTAATACTTAAGTATTAAATCGCTACTTGAGTACATTAAGGACACTCATTTCCAGATACTTAAGTATTACATCGATACTTGAGTATCTGGGAATGTCTGGACTCTTAAAAAGTATGTGAAAATACATCCCTTGCATTGAATGAATTAAGAATGAAAAATCACGGATTAAACAGATAACATGTTAGTCTTTAAAAACAAAAACAAACAAACAAAAAAACAACAACCAAGTGCATCAAAGTGCCGGAAAAGAAAAAAAATGAAGGAAAAAAAAAGTATTTAATCAGTATTTAGAAACACTGAAGAGCAACCGAACTGAAATGAAATCAATAAATATGTCAATTTATCTGAAACATTAACACACAAGTACCAATATTTTAGAAAAAAATTAAATTAAAAAAAGGAATTTAAAATGTCCGGAACTCCTGCACAGACTTTGACAATGAGTGCACTACCTAGTGCCATGGAGGTGCAATTACACATCACACGGCAAAAGCAAAGCGTGTTCCCCAGACTCATCCCCTCCCCCCCGCTCCCTTGCACGAGGGCCCGCATCACTATTTAAGAAAGAGTGATATATAAAGTCAAAAAGACACACAATACAGTACCAACAACAGTCAATTAGCGTCAGATTGTTGAAGTTTTTCCCACTCTGGCTTAATGTATATGTATGCTTTAGTGTATGGTTTGGATATAGGTTGAAACGAAATCGGTAATGGGTTTTTATTTGCGTTTTACTCAATCCAAACTGGAAACTGGGTATTATATTTGCCTGAATTGAATGCAGGCATCATGGATTCGGCTCCCAACTCGGATCCGTTTTCCATATTGCTTGTTTTAGTTCAGGCTTTTGGAGTGTTGATGCATATCTCATCTGATTGTGGGAGACAGACAAATTACACCCTGGCCATTCAAACATTCACAGCCATTCACCTTCACACCATCAGTGAGTGGGAACTGAGCTCACAAGCCTGCACTCAAAACAGGCAACAAAAAAAAGAAGCACCATTTACATGGGATTGCCTCCTTGGATTCATTAAGGCCAAATTGACGCAAAGCAATTCGCAAATTGCTTCGCCACTCTTGACACAAAGACCTGTCCGTATCATCAGGTGTGAACGCAATGCTGAGGAAGGTCGCCGTGGCGGCCGCCTCCAAGCCTCACGTGGAGATCCGGCAGAACGGCGAGCAATTCTACATCAAGACTTCCACCACGGTGCGCACCACAGAGATTAACTTCATCGTTGGCGAGGAGTTCAACGAGGAGACCGTGGATGGGAGAAAGTGTAAGGTAATTTTGTGACCCGTCGCATGAATACGAAAGAAAAACAAGCTATCGTGGACGGAAAGAAAAATACCTCCACACCTTCTGCTCTACTGACAGTAAATGATAACATCTGATTTTTTTTCCCCCTTTGCTGAAATCTACGAGTCAACCCAAAGTGCACCGAAATCAAACTAGTGCGCTCTATCAATAGTTCACTTGAGGACGGAGTTGAACGGTGGACAAAAAGATATATCTGAGTCATGATGCATACATACCGTTACAGAGTCTGGCCACTTGGGAGACGGAAAACAAAATGTACTGCAAACAGACTCTACTGAGTGGGAATGGGCCTAAAACCTTCTGGACCAGAGAGCTCAGAGGGGATGAACTCATTCTGGTTGGTATTCTCATTTTTTCTTTCTTTTCAATGCACTATTTTGTTCATGTGCAAGCACACAAAAGAAGTACAGCCCAAGTCTTCCTGTAAAAACAATGAAAAAAGACCATCCAAAGTGTGTCAAAAAAGTTATTCATTTTGCAATAACTTTAGAATTGTGAATAGTGAGCTGATTGGACGAGAGCTGTGATTTAAAGGGACAATGTAATGTTTAGAGAGTTATTCATTTTAAAAACTCACTATAAATTTCAATAACCCTTATGTATACATGGTACCAATGTGGGACCTTTTCCATGATATCGATATTTTTGTGAAATCAAAGGAGAAAACATTGAAAGAAAAGACACTAGGGAGTTGAAATTTCACGCTATGTATATAATCTTGTCAAAATACAACCAGGATGCATATTCTCAACTGTTGCAGCTTGGCATGCTAAATAATTACGACGCATATGTTCATGGGTACCAGGTTGGACATACCCACACTCATTATAATCCACCTTTTTTCGATGGATGTTAAACCGACGTGTAATATTGCATTTCCTGCGATTTTTGAACCAAGCTCTTTAGCGATGGTTGAGATAGGCCAACAGATAGAAATTTCGCAAATGACTTGTGTGTAACACTTTAAGACAGTAGGTGGTGCCAAAGACCAATTAATGGTTATTTTTTTTGTTCTCGCGTCAACACGATGTTTGTCTACACGAAAACAGCAACTTGCTTCAAACCAGTGCGAATGCACATGTAGTTACTCTGTATGAGTGGGGGAAAAGTGGTGAGCTTGACTCACTTTTGTGTATTTGCCTTGTAGTTCATAAAAACTACATATGTATGGATAAAGCTCATGCAACTGAACATTGAGAGGTTTAAAGAAAAAAAAAAAAATCAATAAAAATGTTGATTATCCCGCCCTCAAAAGCAGGCACCACATTGGTACAAAAACGCGAGAGTAGTCTTTTTAAAATGAATGCACACGATATAAGCAGGCAATCGCACATAAAAACGGAAAAAAAGAGGAAATAGAAGGTTTGTGTGCCAATCGTAGATAAAAGAAGCAGAAGGAAGAGAAGGGCGGAGTCTGTTGCACGCAACAAAAGTTTCAAAACGGTGCACAACGATGGGTTTGGGATACAAGAAGAATTTACCTTTGAAAGAACGACCAAAGTGAGCAAACCGTGGCTTCCTTGTATCGCGGATGGTCTGCAGCACGTGCTGTGTCGTCATGTGCCGATGCTGATGGACTTCCCACCTTCGGCTGTGGCCATCTTGTTTATGCCTGCAGAAGCCCGGGGTAACTAACCAGTGTTTTTGTAGATTACGCACTATTGTGCACGGAGATGAATAGGGAATTGTATTGTTAGATGTGAACACTCCTGTTGCAGTTAGCCACCAACGCCGGAGACTTCTGCCATATATTACAAAGATGGCGTATTTAACTTTCATTATTTTAAAATCATCTTTTTTGGGGGAGGACTATTCCGACATTACTGAAGGAGTTGTATGAGTATCACAAAGTTCAAGAAAGAGATGTAACAAGAGAAGCTATCATGCGGGCGCATGTGAAGTCTCTGCACATTGTAAAATGTTCCAATATGTCGCAAAAAGTCCGGGTGGCAAGAAGCTAAAATTGAGTGGTGCTGGTAACTCCGGACCACGGCATACTGGCCAAGACGCGGCGTACATACCAGTCTAGTCAATGGCCAATTACAAGACACATACAGGAAACATAAACCATATAGGCTCACATAAGACAGCGATGGACCGTTAAGTCTAAATGAGCCTAACATACATGGATTGAACATGTGGTAGAAAAACAAATTTCAGGAGAATATGAGAGCACACTCAACACCCGGCAGGAAAGCCAGAACCAAAACTGGCAATGTTAATTTCAGAAATTTAAGAGAGATGCTCCTTCCTAAAACTTCGACATAGTATCGGTTTCGAGACAAGTGTGGTTGTTAAGGGTTTCAGGTTGTTGTGGTCGGGGTGGCGGAAAAAAATCAACCCAAATGCAGGGAAGGCATGGCCTGAGTGCGCTCAAAACAACAAACTAACAAACTAACAAACAAACAAAAAATATTTCATTGGAGGATGCGAAAAACTAAACTAAGCCCAAAAATGAGACGTAACAAACCAAATCTGCGTATAAATTACAAAAGGGAACAAGACACGAAGCAAACAATTATGACTGACAGCGAGACAAAAAGAAGCAACCGACAAACTGAAAATGGATGGGAAGGAAAACCCAGCAAGACAAGCAGAAGACACAAGAAAAACAAGACTTAACTTTTGATCCAAACAACAACAACAAAATATATCATGACAGCTGTCACCTTATGTTATTGCATTACGAAAAAAGGAAGTTAAGAATAACAACTGGCAATCAGCAGAAACAATCCTGTCCGCCAAGTTGTTGCCGTTTAGGAGAAGGAAAAATCATGTGCTTTCCTTGTCAACATCAGGCCCCACTGGACAAGATGGAGCAGATGGACAACAAAGTCCAGAAGGGTGTGATGACAAGCCGACTGTGACTAACCAATCACATAAATATTTGTGAGGGGATGTAATTTGGATTGATGGTATGTTTTCGGCTGGATAAAATCTGTTTTTAATCAAGATAAGGGTGTGCGTGTCCATGTGGCGTGTTGGACCGTAAAACGATAGGCACATGGGGATGGATCATTGGAAAAAAAACAAAAAAAAACAACACGTTTGTTTTAAGTTAACAGTGTGAGTTCTACTGCGCGGGAGATAGATGATGGAAGTATAGGATCATAATGTAAAACAACAACACTAATACCCGGACTAATATTACTAATAATATTTTGGAGCACATAGCCATATAGCGGTTAGCATATCTGTCTCACTGGTCTGAGATACTGGGTCAGAATATCTGCTCAGGGTTTCTGATGTGGGGTGTGCATGATCCGTCTGTGCTTGTGAGGCCCTGCAATAACTGGCTAACAGAATTTTTTGTGTTGACTTCTCCTTTAAAACCCTAGAACACCCAAGTGGCATGGCAGAATTTCCACTGGGGACTGTGAGCAGCAAAAAGCGATTACTAGTGGTTTCAGATTCTATACACAGCGCAGCAGAAAAGTATTCACAGCGCTTCGGTTTTGCCACATTTTGTCATTTTTGAGCCCCATTCCAAATTGAGAATTTTTAGGTAAGGGATTAATCCCCACAATACCGCATTATGACAATACTAAAAAATGTTTTGATGTATTTCAAGTTAGCAGCATGCATGGTTGGTGTATCGAACACTCCAAATTGCCCGTTGGTGTAACTGTGAGTGTGAATGGTTGCTTGTCCCTGTGTCCCCCACCTACTGCCCAAAGATGGCTGGGATAGGCTCCAGTAAGCCAGCGACCCGAGTGAGGATAAGCGGCCAGTGAAATGGATGCATGTTTTAATTAATTAAAATTAAAACAGCAGGCTTGCTGGTGCCTATCCCAGCTGACTTTGGGCAGTAGGTGTGGGACACCCTAAACTGGTTGCCTGCCAATTGCAGGACACACAGAGACAAACAATCCTTCATGCACACAATCATACCTAAGCACAGTTTAGGATGTGGGAGGGGAGGAGTAAGCCGGAGTGCCCGGAGAGAACCCACGCAGGCTCGGGGAGAACATGCAAACCCCACACAGGAAGGCCGGACGCGAGGTGAATTTGAACTCGGGTCCCTGAACTGTGAGGCGGGCGTGCTCACCACAGCTCCACCGAGCCGCAAAGGCAGATCGGCGAAGAAAAAAAAAGCAAAGGCTGTAAAGCTAAACACGATTTCTTAGTTTTCTATTTTCAATTAAAAACATGTCCCGTTGTCACCATTGGTCATTGTGTGTAGAGTTTGGAGGTAAGCCATTGTGGAAAACATAAAGCACTGTGAATACTTTCCGGATGCACTGCAATATGCCTAAAAACCGTGGCTGGAGCTTGAAGTTGCCAAATACTATCTACTGTTGAAATTTGAAAAAAAAAAAAAAGTTGAAGGCCCCGATGTCAGTAATATTCCTCCATTCTTTATGAGCAACTTATCATGATCCCGTTTCAATACTACATGAGGTCATTAGTGTGGGTGGCTAGGTGGGGCCGGTCCTTGGAGACTTTGGGTTCAAGATGGGCTACATCCTGAATTGGTTGCGACCCACCAAGAGCAAGTCATACTATAAAAACTGACAACCGGGTTCCCATTCCCATTTACCATAAGTACCTCGTGGCTAATGAGGAAAACCACTTTGACACCCCTGGATAACGCAATAAAATGAGGATAGCCGCTTTTGGATGAAGGAAATCTAGAACAACGCGTATATACGTTCCCAACACCGCACACTAAAGAGAGCTAGTCCAGCCTCAGTTGAAGTGATAGTTCCTCGGAACGCAAACTGAAAACGGGGCCATCTTTTTGTCGCGCCAGGCTGCTCGCTCCGCTTCCAGTTCGGCAGCTGACATGGCGGATTACAGGCGCCCTCAATGTGATTGAGGACGGCCAGACTTTAATGACCACTTTGAGTCAACCCTTAAAATGATAAGTGGCAGTGTAGAAAAAATATCATTATTGTCCATGACAGGAAACTCATTCTTCCTTGAAATTTGAGAGCATTTGATGAGAACGCCGCGAGGACGAGCGCACGTCTCTAATGGGCCCTGAGAGTGGAGAAAGGAGTCGGGGGAAAACGTGCGCCTTTGATAATCCTTCGCTCTGCTTTGGCCTGTAATTGGCCTCATTGATCACGGTGTGGAGAAATGCAAATGAACCCCGGTGTTACCTCCGCCTAATGCCTCCCCGGGCGACTGGCCGGGGGCCAGATGGACTTTTGTGGGCTCCATTTGTCAGCGGCCCGGGCACCCGCTTGCGCGCTCCGCACCGCAGCGTGGCCTGAGATAATGATGTGTGGCGCTGCAGCCGGCCATAAAGCTTTTCCTCTGGGACTTGCATAAATCTTGGGGAACTAAACACAGGCGGCTGCACCGCTAGTCCTGCATTCACGTGGGGAAGCGCTCATGGGATCCGAAGTGGAAATTGGGAAGTGAGGCGGAGGATAAACGACTTTATTTTGGCTCGGTGAGGTGGCATATTTCATCCTCCAACCTGTTGAAGTACCTTTGAGCACCATACTAACATTCCTTCCACGACAACAGCTATCAGGATTATTTAGTTTAGGCCAAGGGCTTCTCAAACTCGTAGGGTCTATTCTAGGGAGCCCATAAAAGGGGAGACATTTTTCCAAGAATCCTCCCATAATCCTAATGCCAAATTCAACATAACTAGCACATGTACCCATAAATAGCATGCATATCGGAATAAATTTAAAGCCATGATGCTACATGAGAAATGTCCTTTCCAAGAAAAAAATCTTTTAGTCTTCACAAAAAAACACTATTAAAGAAACATCGTAAACTTTTAAAGTGCCTCAGATTAATCCCAAATAAAGTTGAGCAATTTCAGGTAGGGTTGTCATATCAACAGATTGTGATAATAATTCGTAGTCATAGGTAAAGCACTAGTTTTATGACTCACCATCAAATTTTGAATCTCTGAATTCATGCTTTCTGTATGCTCATTAGATCCGTTTCATGCGTCAGACTTCTTGTGCTTAAAATTGTCAGTGATTGGCTGTCATTATGCTGAGCATAATCTGATAGGCTGCTGTTGTGGGTGGGAGGCCAGAAAGAAGACATGAAAATGGAAGAGCACGTGAGAGTCGTCGGTCCGATGACGCTAAATTTAACGTAAAAAAAAAAAAAAAAAAAAAACCCAGATGGCACCTTTGATGCATTATTAGTAAGGCGTTTCTTTGCTTACCACAAAAACACCCCAAGTGAAGCCAACCACATAAATGCAAAGCACCGAGCTACGCCTCAAGCCACGGCTAACGATAGCAACAAAGACAACAACAATAACACTGAAAGAGCTGCTGGAATTTCTGGCAAGTACGGGCTGTTTTGTACATGCAACTGTAGTCTACTGTCTTCTTCATGTGTCTTGCTATTAGGCTAAGCTGGCAAGTCAGAAGCTTTATCGAACAAAAAAAAAAATACCTAAGGCTGCATAAAATTGGCAGAAGCTCCTAGAAATCTCCTAAACACATGTGGGGAAAATATTTTATAGTGTGGTGAACCAAGATTGAAATTGTTGCTCGTAACTTCAAAAGATAATATGCGTGGCACAAACACAATACTGCTCTTCGATTAATAAAGGTTTTGCAAGTCAGCCGTGACACTTTAGGACTTAAATTCAGTCGAAACTGAATGGCTGGACAAGTCCATGCTCTAAAATTGCAACCATCATATTTGACACTAAACGGAACGCTTTGTATTTCTTTGTATGCTTCTCCATACTCACTGTTCATCATTTCGATGCCAAGTCAACCTTGGTTACCTTCATCAGAATTCCACAAATGTTTTCTGGCACGATCGGTCTTTTTTGGTTTTTGTTTCACGGAATCATGCTGGCTAGCAGTACTTTGCACGTGTTTACATTCATGAAAGAATATATTACGTCTAGATTTTTCCATTATACTTTCTCCAAACTGCTTTTTTGACTGCTTACGTTAGTGTTACTTTCTTCATCACTGGAATTCCTAAAAAGTGCTTTTTTGCACAGCATCTCGGGTATTTCATATGCATTCAAAATGATGACTGCCATCGTACTGCCAAATACTTTTTGATCTAGCTAGCATTTCAAAAATTACACACTAATGATCATGTGTCCGGGTATTTGTCTCTTTTAGACATTTGGAGCCGACGATGTGGTGTGCACAAGGATCTACGTGCGGGCGTAGCAGCAAAATGACAGTTTCTGCAAACATCAAAAATATACAGCACTTGTCAGGCTGTCAACCATCTCATCATACTGCTTTCATATCTTCAGAAAAAACAGATGTATCACTATGATGCCGTTGTCTTTTTGTAGCACTCTGCATTGAACCTCATGGTATATTTCTTTTCTAGTAAATGAGTCATTAGTGAAATCATAAAACAAGGCTTCTATTGTTCTAAGAATGACTTCATGCGCAGATACTTGTTCAAGAGGAAGTGTAGGATGGGATGAACATGAGACGAGAGGCCGAAAACTCATTAGTCTATAAAGGATAGTTTAATAGCAAACACCTGACTAACACGTGTACAACAAGAGAAGAGAACAGACGCGGTCAAAGTTACAAACAATGCATTTGTGTACAATCAGCTCCTCTGGACCATGTGGGATTCCAGCCACAATAAACACAGTGAATACAAAGATAAAATCCAAACTGCAAGATTGTCTGTGTAGCTGGTTCGGCAATCATCACTTAAAAAAATGTGGGCAGGTGACCCCGTTGTCAATGTTGCCAATCAGTGTAAACCTTTGGTGAATTTGCTTGTCTTATAATTCAACATTTGTGGACGTTTTTTGCAAGATTCTCACTTTCTGACATATCAGACCAAACGTTTCCAGTTCCAGGTCAATCGGGATTGCCAAAATTATTTAGATTTGCTAAATGAAAGAATAAAGAGGGAAGACTTTTTTTTAAAAGATATATTTCAATCTAACGTATCCTTTAAAAATCAGGATTACGTATTGTCAAATTACCATACGAAAGCTGCTAAAGCATGTGAATATTTTCATTCCTCCAGATCATTTCATTCCCAGCAATTGTGTTTCTCTGAGAAGACGCTTTGCCTCTCATCCAGGAGGGCTTCGTCAGTTCGCGCAAGAAGGCTTGGCTGGGACAGACCAGCACGAGAGAGTCAACTATTTATGCGGAAACGTTGGATGCGCGCCGCGCCCCACCAGCGGAAGCGGCCGCATTCTTTCGGGATGCAAGTGACCGCCGTTAAGATGCCTTGGACGCAAAATCACCGACTTTCTTGGGAATGCTTGAAAGGACGGCATTGTGTGAAGGGCGGTTACCAATTTTGATGTGTACAAGTAGACTATGTTGGTTGATTAGTTGAATATCAGACCCCTGGAATGACAAGACTTTTGTGCCTTTTCCTTTTTGGATGTACGTCTCCTTTTCACACAGTATTAATGAGGGATTTTCCAGCCAACAAATTGTTACCAGAGGCCTCTCTGCACCCCATCTTAAAGACGGTTCAGTTTGAGTTTTTAAGCTTTCCACTGAATATTTACTTCTGGATTGTGGCCACCATGTCTCTTGTTGACTTTTTGAAATTTAGGAGACAGTTCATCTGAGGCGACCACGGCAAGGTGATGCACCAGTACCCTACCCTCATGCCAACCTTCATACGGTTGTCCAGCGACTACAAAATATTACCTGATTTTTTAATACTTGTACATCTCCACGGTGCTACACGGCATTGCGCCAACCAGAAGGGAATGATCAAAGTACTGGGTTGAGCGCTGCTTAAAAACGAGCGTATAGGAAAGCTTACATTGATTCTGGTTGTGAAATGCTTGCCTTAGACGTTTCTCCAAAAAGCAAAGCGGTTCATTCTTAAATGCCTCGGAGCTGAGGCAAAGTTTTAGATGCTGTGCGTTGTCATCACCAGACTTTTTCCCTGAGTTAAGGGGTATTAGCAACCACAAAGTAGGTACATTGTTGAGTTAACGGCCCTGAATTACTCTCTGAGCGTTTTTAACTTCAAAGGCTACTTTATTGCATGTAAATGGCAAACTGCAGAGAAACCTGCGCGGAACTCATTTTGACAATGTTTCCTCACAGAAACCTCATCTCAGTCCTGTGAAAAATTTATGGGAATACCTGAAAAGGTATGTGCGGGCAAAGCGGCCTACAAACTTGGCTCCCACCAGTCCTGTCAGGAGGGGTGGGCCAAAATTCCTACCAACTTATGTGAGAAGGCTGTGGAAGCATATCCAAAACGTTTGAGCCAAGTCATACAGGTTAAAGGCAATGGCATCAAATCGGAATGTATGTTACTTCTGACTCAAGGAACGTAATGAAAACATGTGGAAAACGATCCTTCTCTCATGACACTTGTATTTAACAGGTTTGGGGAACCTAAGTGACCAAGAACAAGAAAGGTTTTCATGTCAGATTGGGGGGCTATTTTTATATGGCGCACATAATAGTTTTATATAGTAGTGTACATATGTGGTTTCACTTATACTGTTTCTTCATCTAAAAGTGGCACATGGAAATTGAAGTCAAATGGCTTACGGATTTCTACTGTTTGACAGCCTTAAAAAAAGATTCATAAAAAGCTACAGCTCATTTGATCCGACATAAGCTACATTCTCAACATTAAAATTTGCAATTCGGGATAAGCATTACAGGGGGGGGAAGGACAATGTTTTAAAACCATTAACATTCACAGTGGGGTATAAGTATTGCTGACTGGTTCAGCTGATCCAAATACTGTACATGGCTGACATTCACATAGAGAACTACTATATACAGCAGGCATTGACACGCGACAAGAAGACAATATGCACATTCGTAAGCAGGTTTCACACAACCAATCTGTCACACAGATTCCGATTGTTTTGACAAATGTAAATGCAAAGAGACGTTGAGAGTGAACTGTTGGCTTCAGTCTTGAAAGGTGTACTTTCCAAAACAGCCGCACACTGTGCACACAAGCACAAAATGCTGCTTAAACGTTTTAGAACCACGAGTCGTAACCATCCCAAAGACGGTTTAAAAGCGGAGACGGTTCGGTCTTGAAGGGCGTATATAAAATTCATATCCAGGAAATCACGGCTTGACCTTCACCAGACCACCCACCCATAGGTCCTTAACCCGCTGCCCCCACCCCCATACACTGTAGTAATAAAATCACTTAAAACGTTTAATTTTGCATTCAGCTACATCTAGCTAAAAACTGCCACTGTGTCATACAGTGCACTACACATCAAGAATAACATTGAACAGACACCATTTGCAAAAAGTGGTTGGCTCGTCCTTACTTCATGGACTTTGAGATGTGGACTCCAAGAGTGCACCTTTACCAGCGAGGGACACGCTCACAAGCTGTCCGCTTTTACAGCTGGTGGCCATCTTGTTGTCACCGTCCAAAGACAAAAGCCCAGGCTTCTGTATTTCATGTAGTGATGCCAAGCTCATCAAAATTCATTTACAACAAGTAATGAGCGCTTTTCCCAAGAAAAGCTCAAAAGTGACCTGAAAAACATTTGACCACATTTCATAATATGGAAAAGTATGAAATTTACCTGCGTTATGCGACGAAACAAACGAGCCCAAGCTGGCAAAAGAATAGGCAGGGTTCGAAGTGGGAGTTCCATACAATGTCCACAGAAAGTCCCACTGCGCGCCCGCAGACAGGATCATTGGCACTATGTTCTGTACTGGACGCGGTACTTGTTAACAGTGAGATAATGCAGGAGCTCTGGGTTGCACGTTGTCGTGCAGGGCACCAGGCCTCCTTGTCCGTCTCCCATCAGCCACCTCCGGCTGTCGGCAGCCATATCGCTTGTCACGTGCTCCTTGGCCCAGGTGTCCAAACGGGCCTGAAAGCGTGTGTGCAGACGCCTGTGGACCCGCTTGAGAGACTGCAAAAATATCCATGAAAAAGTCAATAAATAAATAAAGAGAAAAAAATAACTTTACACACAAAAGTTACAAAGAAAATGGCAGATCTGAGAAGTTCTGTTACATTTGCGTAACATGCCTTGCGAAAACGTGATCTTTTTGACCCTATGCAAATTTTCAGATTATTAACAAAAATATCACAAAGTAGGATTGACCCTTTGCCAAATGTCATGTTTATAACAAATATATAAAATCGATATTTTTTGGTGAGAATAACACCAAGTAGGATACAATCGAGAAGTGGAACAAAATTCATACGATAGATGCATTTACACAGACAAGAATACACACAAAGAGATGATTATCATCACCGGTCATTTGGGTCCCATGTTGGATCACAAAAAATAAAACTGCATGTGTATAATAAAAAGAAAAAAAAAGTATACTATTGTTTAGTGTTTTAACACTTGTTTAAAGGGGACAAATCTAAATGTGCTCCAGTCTTTTTGATGTTTGCTTGTTATAAATGTTATAATTACATATAACAAAGCAGGATTCTTTTTGTAAATTTTTATTCAATAAATGAACAACCACAAGAATGGATGACATAAGCAACAAATGGCTAGATGGACCATTTCATTTAATAAAATAAAAGTCATTTCACCATTATTCTTTATATACGTCAAACTTGTATAGATTGATTGGAAGCCCGTGTTGTTTAGCCGTTTGGGGTTAACATAAATGCCTTGACAGATGTTTTTACTTTTTTTCTTTTGGTCAGTGTTTGAAATTTCCAACAATGCTTGAATGCACCACATACATAGTCGCCGACTGACTGCTCTCAAAACCACATCATCCTTGTCACCGTGTAATCTTATAAGCTGCCAGAAGAGGCGCCAAAAAATGAACAACAAAGATCAAGCCCAACGAAGCACAAATGAATGAAGTAAATTAAATCAGTTCCAAAACATTATTTCGGGTGCGGGCCGGATTGTGAGGAGGAGGATCTTACCCGATGGCATCTCCTGGCAGCACTGGATACTTACTTACTGCTTAATATATAGCACAATACTTCATGGGAGGCCCTTATGTATTTGTGATGTTAAAAAATTATTATTTACATTTTTGGCCCAAAATTGTCAGTGAAAACTCAGGGCATCGCTAATTCAATTATGAGGAAACATCTAATAACTTTAGATATCCTAAAAGGTTTAAAAACTATTATAGATTTTGTCCTACTTGATGTTGATTGGTGTCCCAAAATGTGAATGATCTTTGTTTGAAGCCTCAAATACGGTAAAAGATCCAAAAGTTCAAGTGATTTTAATAGCTTTGCAAGGTACTGTAATTGCCAAACAGTGCCGCGATCCAAATGCGGACAAGTGAGATAGAAAAGGGATGGGTGGATAAATTCGCATGGTGAAGTCTCTATTCTAACCGCAGCGCCACGGGTGTGTGTGTGTGAAAATTACCTGATGAGCGCGTTTAAGTGCCGTGTGCCTGTACATGAAGTCCTCCGACTTGCAGACATACACCATCTTGTAGGAGTTGAGCTTGAACATGCATTCCACCTTCAGTTTATTCTTGTCACCTTGCAGCTCGTCCGGCGGGGTCGTGCTCATCCTCTCCTGTTGAAGCTGTTCCCATCCTCTCTGGCACTTCCTAATTCTTCTCAGGTTCCTGAAAGTCAAAACGGCAGTTGTCAGGAAGGAGACTTGAAAGGCGTAACACACTAAAACACCATTTGACATTTCAACATACGAAAAAAAGTGCATCAAGTTTACAGGTTAGGTTCCAAAAGTAATTTTATTGAGTTCAGCATGTCACATGCTATTTCCACAGCCTTATACATATTGAATAGAGCCGTCTGGTCAAATTTGAGAAGACTGTCCCTTTCAAGAAGAATGTGTACACCCATGCATTGCAACTCACCGAGAAACAGAATTAGATAGGAGGTCAAATCATTCGGGATATGGGGGATCTATAAGAGCAGCAGAGGCAGCAGTCGTAATATTTCCGACACAGTGAAACTGACTGTAAGCACAGTCACAGTTAAAAAAAAAAAAAAAAAAATCATTTTAGTGTTCATTGAGCCCAATACTGTGCAGATAAGAAAATAATCACCCCACCGGAATGAAAGTTTGAAATGTGTACTTACCACAGAGGGTGTGGGTGAGCGAGGACTGAGTGCATGAGGCATATTTTTGCATTCGGGGCTCTACTTAAAAAAGACAAGACACACTTTTTCCAGGCCAATTTCAAGTAAAACTGTTAGATACAAACACTACAAAATTGCTGCCTTGTTGGATACCAATCCAAAGTATGGACGAAGAATACTTAAAATGTTCACATACTGTCACCAACAATGCAGTGTTATGATTATGAGATGAGAACCAACCCAAAAAAAAAAAAAAAAAAAAAAAAAATCAACTGGATAGGTGCTGCCGTTTTTTTTTGTGTGTGTGAAGACGGGCAGAGTTTTGAACTCCTGTCCTGCTGACCTCTCATAGATTTAGTGGGGAGGCGGGGATAAGATGTAGGTGAGCCCAATGATAAATCATAAGTCAGAGAGAAAAAAAAAAGTGCAATGGGTTGAAACAAGGAAAGGCAAAGCACACAAACTAATGTTTTTTTTTCAACGCCTTTTGAAATGTATATGGTTATGGACAGCCATCTCAAAAGACAAATTACAAGACAGGCGTCACATGTGCAACACAAAGACAAACCAGACACAGACACGCCCTCGTGCACAGCTCCCAAGTGTCAAGAAAGAAATAGACCAACATATGAGCATATACTTTACATTATCATTTTTATTGACAAAGCCTATTCCTCTTTACAAGTGAGGCAGAAAATGTGCTTGATCAGAGTTCTTAAGAGGAAAAAAAAAATCTAGAGCACATCTCTCAAATGGTGGCAAAACTTCACCCACAACAACAACGGGGAGTGCACGTTCCCAATCTTAACAAATGTAACACTGAATTGAAACAAAGGGACGTGTGACATTTACATTTGTAAACAGATATGAAGTCACGTACAAGACTCTTGCTTTGAATACAATTGCAAAGAGAGAATGATAATTCAAGATATTTTTCACAAAGTCCTGATACAAGAGCTTTCGTTGTTCATTAGGCAAACTGAGGCCAAATAAATTCTAGAAAAATGAAACATGACATTAAGTCTGACCCATTTTTTTTTTTTAACTTAGTTTGCCTCTTCACTACGTCGGGACGCCATACACTGAAAAGCATCATTTCAGTTCAACACAATGAAACTCATAATCGAACCCATAGTCCGCTAATGTCGGAACACCAAATCCGGACACTCAACCCCCCTTTTTTTTTTTTCTAAAAAATCTTTTTAACTTATAAATAAAACTCATTAAAAAGGAACTGAACGGTTGAATACATTAATTCCCTTTTGTTAAAAGAATAACATGTAAAGTGCAATCTTCCGTGTGGGGCAGAGGTTTGAAACTCAACAGCGTGATTACGGTCACAACAGCTCACACTTTGTCTGACCGATTGACTGTCTTGTCTGTCCATGACTGCACACTAAAACCGGAAGACAGACTTTTTTTTGGGGGGGTGGGGGGTGGGGGCTACCGCTCTTGTTTGTCAGGAGTTGTTTGGTACATCAACAGCAGAGGATCGGGACGGAACTTGAAAGAGAGCAGACAAGAGGGAGACATTGCTGGGGCCTCACCTGGGCAGGAACACCGGTTTCTGGGCCAAATGCTCACGCAGCTCAGCAGAAGTCGAATCTGAGTTCAGGTATCTGCCAACATAGTCCGACCACCTCTGTAAGTACATGGCAGAGGAATATAATTAGTCACAAGTTCAATTCGAAGGCCAACGGATTTTCAAAACTCGACTATGACGAACTATGTGTGGCCTTTGAGTTCCCGTATGCTGTACTAAAACTACAAGTCTGCATGAAGCCTTTGCTTTGATTATTTGACTACTTGCTTCGGCAGGCTCATCAGAGTTCTCCTCTTCTGTGTCCAGAAGCTCCATGGCCACGCAAACAGAGTCTTGGTTCTTCATGAACATCAACTGGACAAAATTGTCAAAGATGAGTGTTCTGTTTGCATCAAAGTGTATGGACTAACTTGGGTTTAGAGTACCTTGAAGCAATTCTCTTCAGACATGAGCTGCTCTGATTTGCGCTGGTAGGAGCCCTCCGCTGTGGAACGGGAAGCCTGAGTGAGCAGGGCACCGCCTGTGGCTTTATTGGCAACTTCGCTCAGGTACAAGTCCATCACACGTGCACATGCATCATCAGTGACGAGGTGTTGGAGCTGGAAAAGACATCAAGTAGTCAAGTAGCAGAGTCACGATAAATGGGGCACCTCACAAAACTGACTTGACGAATAAGCCGGTCACTCTCGAATACATTTATAATGAATTATTCTATCGATTGATCGGATACACATTTATTTTAAGTCAAAGTGTATTAAAAACGTTTTCCTCAACTACTGTTTATTTGCAAATTATTGTGTTTATTTGAGATTGGTTACTGATTTTAAAAAAATACAGCTGAACAACAATTAAATAAATACTGTCCAACCTTCTTGATTCGTTTACTGGTTTGGTAATTGTTTAAGGAAAAAGTCGATATTTGCAATTCATTTTAATTTTTTTAAACATAAAAGAGAATTGGTCTGTTTTCATGAAGGACAAAAAAAAAAAACAATCAATATTAGTTACTGATAAGAGGCTGAAACCAGAGGATTTGAACAAGTTAAAATTAAACAATGGCTCTAAAAATAGTTGTCAATTTTTTGATAATTGACTAGTTACTGATTAATCGATTAATTTTGACAACTCTATTCACGAATAAAAATCAACTGTGCGGCTGGAGAGAAGACCTTCATGGGTGTAGCTCAATTTAGTTGACCATGCTGTTCCTCAGACCCAAGACTAAATGAGACTGAATCAAGAACACCCGTCGGTTGCAAACCAATCCTGCCTTAAAGGCTTCTGTACCAGTTAATGAACAATCTATCGGTGCCATGGCAGGTGTCAACTCAGGCTCCGGACATTAAGCATTTTTGTGGTGGTTAAGTCAGTACCGGCTAAATATACTGGAGTCATAATGTAATACACAGGGATGCACTTAACTGGTGCACAGGTACGCATGTGAGACAAAAATCACTGATGCGAAACGTCGTGTGCTTTGCTTTGCGCAATTAAGCATCCATGACAACGGAGCCTGAGCTGAAGAAAAATTGTTTTTTTTTTTTTTCCTTCTGAAAAGTGTCTCCAAGATGTGCCGTGGCTTGACGGTGCGAGGTTTACTGCTCACGTCCTCAGCTAGCACAAAAAGCAGGTGCATTTGAGAAGGGGTTGAAAATTTTCAGTTATTGCTTTATTTGACAAGTATGAAAAGAGCACGTGAATGTAGCACAACTTAGACTGACAAACAACCTAGTTGAGAAACAATAGCTAATAGCCAATTACTCTCTTGTCTGTGACAAGAAAAACTGCAGGAAACAACACAGGCTCTGTGTTATCGTTTTCTCCTCACTGTTCATAAAGCAAAGCATGCGAGTCCCATGTCTTCCTATTCTGGAGATATTTATTTTTCCTTTACTGAAGCCGTTTGAACTGGCTATTGGGGCCACGCATCATTATTGTGAAGGTGTGAGGGAGATCGTTGACATCGCTGGTTGTTACGGGCTACGTATTATTATCGTGACGGTATGAAGGAGACCAGTTATGTTACCACTCTACAGTGATGTTGAATTACCTCTGACTTATTTGGACTAATTAAACTGGGTCCCGGGCAAACTGCTCAAACAATAACTGATGGACTTACGGAACTTTGTGAATGCAGGCTGTGCGCTTAATGTGGGAGGGACACTGAGAATGACATAGAAGACGACTTTTTAATGAAAGGAAGGGTGCGTACTGAACATTACGTACTGGTACTCGTAAGTAACCCTCCAAAAAAATTTATGTGCACTCCTAGTGCACGTACATCATATTCATGCTTAGCCTCTTTATATTGTGCAACTGCATTCATGGCTATGACTGTGTACTAACCTATACAACTTAAATGTTTTTGTATTTTCCCTCTGTGACAAAGGTTTTGCAGATCAAAGATGTTTGATGATTTACTGGTGCAGTTGGGCCACCGTTCCTATCATACCTCTAAAATTATCATTACTTTGAATTATTAACTAATTTACTAGTAATTCTTGAGCTAAATGGCAATTGGAAAAAAAAGTATGCTAACCTGCCGGACAATGCTCTGGATGAGCTTGTCCATGGTGAAGGCAATGTAGGCATGGATAGTAAACATTTCTCTCAAGGAATCCTCATACTGAGCCGGCTCCATGTTACCATCCAAAAGGTTCCGCACCATTTCCAGAAAGACGGAATAGTAATCTTCTACTTCGACATCCACTGGAGCAAGAAAGATAAGTAAGCGGTGGATATTTGCTTTTTCTTTGATAATTTTACTCTTAAAGGGAGAGCAATTCTAGTATAATACACTTACTTGGCTCCCTCATTTTAAGCTGGAAGGCTGTATTTTCATTCTTTTCTTTTTGGAGCCCAAACATTTCTTTTTCCCATTCTCTCTCGCGAGCATCCTCCTCAATCTGCTTCTCAGCCTGCCCATATATTCGCAGTAAGCGGGAGCAGAGGATGTGATGAAGGCGCAGGAATATGTACCAGTAGTTGTTCACAAAGAACAAGTTATACGCCTCATCTGCGGTGCGCAACTTCTGAGCTGCCGTGTTGCTAAAGAGGAGTTTGGACTTTGGCGGCATGCTGCCGCCTTGCAGGCCATTGTGTTTTTTGGCGGCGTCTGGATCCGCATCCATATCCTCCACTTCCTCCTCCTCTTCCTCCTCCACATCAGAGAGTTCACCTCGCCGGGCGAAAAGGAGATCGGGGATAAAGTGGTGTATGATCTGCTTGATCTTGTACTTGTCGTCCTTCTGGATGCCCACTTGTCTCTTGACGTGGTGAATAATGAGGGCCGCAGCATCTTCTAGGATCTGACTATCTTCATAGGCCAGGTTCATGTGTGGTCCGCTCGCAGGGGGGACGGCGGGGTCATCTGAGGCACGCTCCTGTCGCTACAGGACACAGCCACAAGTTGATTGTATTAGGAGTATGTAGCCATGATGTTAAGTATGAGAGTCATTTTGCATTAAAACCACTCTCACCTCATCATACAGCATTTCAATTTCAGTGAGCAGCGTCTTGGAGCGAAACACTTTGGTGTCATTTTGTTTGAAGTTGATGCCTTGGTGGTCAAGTGACTTCAAATAATACTTTTCGTTTTGCTCCCGCCAAATTTTGTTGAAACTTCTCTGAGCCTCTCGCCACTCTTCCTCTTTGATCTTTAACCTGCATCCATGAATGAAAATACAAGGTTTCATTTGCAATTCAAAACAAATGCATTACTTTGAAATAATACTTGAAAAGAATGCACATCATGAACCTTTTTAGCACGATGGGGACACACACAGTCGGGTTTTTCTTAAGACCGTCAATGATGTCGTTGGCTCGGTCCCCGTATATCCTCTGAATAGCTTTGCGGTGAATCACCTCTGAGGAACCCCCTAAAGTATTGTCCAACTTGAAGCGCAGCTGCTCCTCCGCAGACATTCGCGAAAGCCTCTGTTGAACCGACTCGAGAACTCGAATTGTGGCAAGATTGGTCTCCAACACAACATCAAGCTGAGGGGATGGAGTTACAAAAGTGAATAAAGACTGCGAATGGTGAGAAAAAGGGTGGATGTTAGAAAATGCATCAAAGCTGTTAATGTAGAGCTGGGATATCAGTTTCATGTGATGATGTGGCTGGGGTATAAATCGAATTCAATTAATTTGTGAATTAAAAAAATTACGACAAAAAAAGAAGCTAAACTGTGAAATTGATGTTTTGCACAAGTAACAGATTGCTGGATGGGTGGTTTCAATTCGTGTTTACAACAGTTAGTAACTACTTAATTGTAGCACAGACACACAGCATCCAGAGATCCTTGTTTGAGATGCACTGGTATAGCGCTCTGCTAATTAAAACAGAAAAAAATCCTTATTCCTGGCTGCAGTACATCAACTTGTACAATCTTCAGGAATCAAGAAATGTGTGACAGACAGGCAAAACTGTCTAGTTGAAGGAAAAAGCAAAACACATTAATGTGTATGATGGCTCGAAAGCTTCCAAAATAACAAATATTTGGAAATAGGTCCATCTTGCAGAGTTGAAAAAAAAAAAAATGGTCCTGTTACCTCAAAACGCTCATCCTCACATCTGTAAATGTGCTCTTCATACTGAGTCTTCTTGGAGCTAACAAATGTTGAATCCTCAGACCACGATGGAAAAGACACCCAAGTGTCATTCAAAACCTGAAACAAAACATTTATTGACTTTTTTTAAACTTTACGGAAAACCATCTAAACGCAGAAGGACCAGAAAGTCCGAAACAACTTGTGACTAACTTCTCTACATAGTGGCGTCCTTCCTGTGCATTTGGGCTGCTGGTAGCTCTTTGGAAGCGCTCGGTAGCTCGAGCCCAGCCTCTTGCAGGATGCATAGTCAATCTCCATGGCAATGCCCTCTGTTGCCCGCTCTTTGGGTAAACTCTCCGCATGGCTCGACTCGCCATGGCTGGACTCTCGGTAGCCCAGGAAGTTTTTAAACCATGTAAAGAGTTCTGGGAATTTTCTGTTAATTGTGGTAGAATTTATGTGGTATACGGTGTTAATAAAAATAATACAAACTTATGAGTTATTCACTATTTAAGTGTATGGCATAATTCAATCTAAACTGTGTTAAACAGGACAGACCATAACTTTTTTACGAAATTCAATCAGAAGGGTAATAACATGAACTCACCCAAGAAATGGGATGACTAACTGAACCAGTTCAGAACGTGAAATCACCTCCTGGTTAAAGATTTGCAAACAACGCAGAAAACTTTCATATGCTTCAGAGCTCCTTAGAGCCTTCTTTACCTGTTTTAGCAAAGACAATCAAAAATACTTTTTCACCTCATGCACACGTGAAAAGAATACTTAATGACGGTCACAATACTATTTTTGACAATGATCACCTTTTCAAAGAACATGGTTTCCGTGCTGTTGCTATGCTTTCCAACTTCACTTAAGCCATGGTCCTTCCCGACGAGCTTGGGTTTCTTCTGCAAATTATTAAAGCAAAATATTTCTATTTTGTTGACGGCACACAGAATAAAGCTAGGCCATCTTCCACAGGAGGAGCAACATGAAGACACTGTGTACCTTGAGAAGAGGTGAAACTCCCACGGCTCCGGGTCTTTTGACAGTCAGCCCATTGTGGCTTAATTTCTGTTTATTTGGCAAGGGTCTTTTTACGGTCCCACCATGATCATTACGCACAGACTCTGCCCTATCAGGTGCAGTTTTCCCAAGCAGCTGAAGGAACATGAATATTTCATTAAATAGACCTTTTTTTTTTTTTATAAACAGAGAACAAATCTTGCTTAGCGAACAAAGACAAAAATTTTATATCCATGGAGGAAAAATGTATAAGCATCTCTGATGTGTCTATGATGTTCCCAAAGTAGTACCCACACCCACCTCAAACACTAGCTAAAATGTTCTAAACAATCTGATTGCTGATATTAGGAGATGATAGAATACTCACCATTGAGCTGTTTGCGTCAGGCAGAAACTGTCCAAATTCTGATAGCAGGTCTTCTTGATTTTTAAATAGTCGTGCCACTTGAGTGTAGACTTCCTGCTCAGTCAGAGCTGGAGTGTAATTGCCTCCTGCCTCTTTGGCATTCCGCTGCTCTTTCTGCAGTGACATGACATTTATTAATTAAACATGACAACATATAAAAGATAATGAATAAAAATGATTGTTTCCTGACCTGGTATGTATGGAGGATTTCCAAGAAGGCTTTGTAGATGTCTGGTTGACCCTGGAAGCGATTCTTGATCTTATTCACATAGTTTATCGCGTGGTTGAATTCCACAGGCTGATTGTTCTGTGGAGGCGGCCCCCCAGACGGTGTGCCGCTCACTGGCGTGTGGGACTGAACTGAAGGTGAGCGCGGTGAGGCGTAAGATGGGATGGATGGGTTTGTCTGGCTGGTAGGCGTGTGGGCTGGAGACTGCATGGCCTTTTGGAACAAACACACATGTTGAAGAGACATTTGCCATTTGATAAATTAAAAAGCACTCTTGTCTAAAATATCAACATAATAGGAAACAAACTGAACCAGCGTACCTTGTTAACTTTATTTGCTGCAGGCTGAGTGGGGACAGGTGGAGTGGCAGTAGCTGTGTGCGGGCTGGCCTGTGGCACTGTCTGGTGCTGATGCACGTTTGCAGCCTGGCTGGGTGTTCCACTTACAGGGATGTTTTGAACAGATATACCATGAGGCGTGATGTAGTGAATCTGGCCTGGAGTAGTGACGTTAACCAGATCATTTGTTTGAACCTCGATTTTATATCCGGGTGGCAAGAAAGTATTGAAGCCCATAATGAGGTCTGGGTGGCCCTTGAAGAGTTGGGACACACGACTGATAACACCAGGAGTGTCTATGCTGCAATGGGGGAATAATGGGGTATCTTCCTTTAATAGAAATACATTTACGCAGTTTTTAAACACTTTGTGTCGTACTAGCCCTTACCTCTGTGACTTGAACTCTTTCATAATATCCAAGAAATCATTATACACTTGAGGCTGATTTCCAAACTGAAGCTTTACTTGATCAAGATATGACAAGGCATCTTCAACCTAAAACGCACGTTATTGACAAATCAGTGTTACCATATCTTAGGTACATATTTGCTGTTTTAGGATTCAGTCCTTTTCCAGTTTGATCTTTTCTTACCTTCAGGCGCTGAAACTGCTGTTGTCCTTGTGCTGAAGTCATGGGTGCAGTTGGATGCACGTGACCTTGGACCACTGTAGGAGTTTGGGATTGGACTGCTATGCTGTGTGCATGCGCTCCAACATGTTGTGCAGAACTGTTTAGTCCATGTCCACTTGTGCTCTGAGGCATTGTCTGCACCTTTTGAGAAAGACAGTTAAGTGCTTGTTTGTCTGAGCTCTGTCATCAAAAAGTTCAGTTGAAATACGTCATTGACCCAGAGGCAATGGGGCTGATGGGTGACACTGCAAGAAGGTGCCTGGTTTGAATATGTTGTCTTAAGTTTTTCTTTCTTTATGGTTTTTGCAAGCTCTCCCTGGGCTTGCATAAGTACTAGCTTTGTCATATAGAATAGTCCAATATTGTGCGGGAATTGCTAGTTTGCCTGAGATGAAGAGTTTGTCTTTAAATCCAACCAGCAAGAATGATTATGGTTTCAAGTCAAGCTAGTATAATTGAAAGTTCCCTTGACACAGAATTGTCTCCAACGAACAAAGATTAGAAGAAAAGATTGCTACTTATCTCCACTGGTGGTACTGTTCCAGTATGTGAATGAGTGACAATAAAAAGATTCGTCAATATGGCAAACCCCTTCCATAACAATGCTCATTAGAATGAAGGTGACAGTGGTACAAAAAGTTTATACGATAATTTGACATGGATTGGATTGCTTCACGGGATTCTAAAGCAACAAAGAATAACTTTTAATAATGTGGACAGTGGTCCTGTTGTCCATCAGTTCAAAAGAAGAGACTTATGCCAACATGCACAGATTGTGGAAAATGCCCCAAATGAAGCCTGATGTTGCAACATACCTGGTAACCCTGGGGAAGAGAATACTGGATTCCAGATGATGGTTGCATATTTTCTGTGGGTGTCTCTATCACAGTAGTAGTTGGGGCTATAGCCCTGTGCTGGAAGCTTTCTGCAATGCCCTGGCCTGGGGTGCGAAGTGGTTGCTGTTGCGCCAATATTGGTCCCTGATCCTCCACATGCCTCTTCATTCTTCACACATAATCAACGGGGCTAGAGGAAAAGAAAACAGATGAGGTGCTTTACTTGCTTTTTGGGAATGAGCAACAACTGCACGGTGGCTTCTGATTTGCACTTTACGGTATTAAATCAATCTGTTAGCAACCATCATTGGTTCGAGTGGTGTAGAAATACAGAGCATCACACTGACAGGCATTTTTAATATTTTACACTTGCTGTACAACCAAACGCGTGCAATTTTTTCAACACCGATTTGTAGAATTTAATCTAGCGCAGTGTTTCCAAAATGTTAAGCCAAGGCAGACCACCGCGAAACAATTTATGATTGCCTAGCTTTATTGTTTAAAAAGATCAGAAATTAGGATCCATGTCATTTCAAACTCATTGTACATTAGACTTAAAAAAATACAAAAACAAAAATTAAGCAAATTTTCCATGGATTAAAGACTAAAAATTCCCCCTCCAAAAAAGAAAAGAGTAGTTGAACATGTGAGTAACTGAGAAAACTGTGGTTCCGATTATCAATAGCTCTGGGCAAAAGGCTGTCTCTTACAGTACCATACATTTTATACAATCCTTTGAATTTGATCATCATAGGCATTTTACATTAACAGGAAAGCATTGAAAAAAAATACTGGGGAGTTGAATTTTCACCCAGACGGTGACTAAATGTCAAAGTTTTTTCACTACCAGGAGTGTGCCATCCCTTGGCTAAAACATTGCGAAAATGATGTGCAAGAAAACGACCCAAAAATGGTCAAAATGCTGCATGCAATATGCAGACGCCAAGTTTCTTGTCGCTCACATTTCAGACTGTGCCTCGATAGAACCTCAAAAGTGGCATTTGTTGACGCTCCCTGGGCAAAAAACGTGACGTCACAAACTTGGGCAGGGAGGGGGAAAGAGGGCGAGTGGCAAGCACACTAGTGCCGCCTGCCTCCAGCGCCTCGCAGTTTATTCGCCGCCCTACACCAAATTGGGACAAGACGCTAGCGGAGCGCGCGGCGTTAAGGAGGAGGGATCGTGTCAGATTCGTGTTTAGTGGCTCGTATCGTCGCCGAAAGGCTGAACGAATTCTCCGGAGGGTTAAATCCGACGAAGGTGGCCGTCTGACAACACAAAACGCTCCGATATGCTGCGGTGTCTCGCAGTTGCTGCGTCTGAGGCCGTTCGTCTTCCCCTCCCCCTCCCAGCTAAACGCCGACTTTAACTCATCCGTTGTCGTCGAGCTGGCCGCTTTCGCGAGTGCGATGGCTGACGTTGGCATTCGCCGATATGAAGTTATGTGGCGACCAAACGAGGCTCGGCTACTCTTAAGCGCTGACAGTTTAGGCGAAACACTCGACGGGAAGGGCAGATGTCGGTGTGTCTTATGGCAAGTTCTCGCCTCCGTAAATGGGAAAGTAAAACGGACGAGGCAAATGTGTTGGCTAACCAACGTTACCCCTTGCGCTAGCATCCACGTTACGACGAGTACAACGTTTTAACTTTGCTCAGGAATTCACAGTTCAACGGGGTTGTCAAGTAAAATGCTTCACGCTAATACAGTCGCTTGTCTCAGAAAACTGCAGGACACGCTATGAACTAGACTGAAAGCAAAAGGAGCAGCGTCTTACCATGTCCACCTCTCGGTGTTAGCCTGACAGCTAAATCATGCTCAGAAGAGCAGTCCTGCCTATTAGCCTTGCTCAAAGTAACTTACTGTCGCTTAAAAGCCGATGCCGCCTTAACACAAAGTCCACATTTCAAACAACCGGAAGACACCGATACGTGAAAACACTGCCCTCAAAAAATCACCGAGTACCCAAACTCTGCCTGTTTGACAAGGTTATGTAGCCGCTAATGTGCTACGTTAGCACAACAACCACCCCCACCAGTGCAAGCTACGGTCAGCTAACAAGCTACTTTAGCTTACCTCGTTGGGCTGCCTCCAGCAACAACGTTGCCACACCACGGAGAAAGATTCCCTCCGACAAACCTTACGGGCGCATTCGGGCGGCCGTGAACCGACGTGCGCTTGTGACAGCTTTGACCACGACAGTAGCCAAAAATGTATTTGTCCGCGCCGCTAACAACAGGGTATGTATGGAGCGGCGTTCGTTGAACATAAGGGGCGTGTCTGTCATGGAGGAAGTGCCCTCCTTGTCTTTACTGTGATTGGTTACTTGAAAAGATGAAAACAAATACACTCGAGCATCAGCCAGTCTGGTCAACCGAATAGGGCGGCGATACAAATCCTTACATCTGTAATATAGCGTGGAATTAATACATTCATTTGAAGATTATGATTATTTTTGTTATTGAGCCCCTTCGTTTCGACCGCTCACAGTATGATCCAGAGCAAGCTCTGCTTCACGACAAACAACTTTTAAACATTGACTAAACTGTGACAGAATTGTTCATCGCCGTTTTTTTTACACAACCTTTAGAACATACTCTGCGGATGAATTCGGGATATTTCCTCCTGTGAACCATCAGGCTCATTTCTGTAGCCCGTGAAATCTGGATAGCAGCATTTGGAATGCTCGCAAGAAGGTGTGACCGTATTCGGGATCCAGGCAGTCATAGTGCAAACTTACTGTTTATGAACGAAAGTCGGGGAATGAGTGGGGAATCCAGTGATCCCGGAGTATACAGTGAAGGCAAGCCGTCTCCGACTGGTGATTGGAATCATGGTACCAGGAGAATATCAAGCTCAAAATTGCATGCTCAATAAAGTGAAAAAAAAATCCGCTTATCTTGTTGCTAACAAAAGTGTTTGGCTTCCTCAGTCGGTACGGCCTCTGGTGGTACTATGCCGAAGAGGAGACCTCAGGTGAAGGCATCCTCATTAGGGCACACCCTTATTCTCTCTGCCAGTAAATCACAGACCAAATACACTGTAGCAAACAAACATCCCGGCTCATTATGTACTTATTAAAATAATGATATTCCTGTCTCCCATAGTTTTGCTACAAGAGATATTTTCCAGTTTCAACCGCATGGATGGAAAGCAAGTCTTTACGTTTCTTATTCTTAAAAGGTAATACAATAATGCTTCAAATAGTGAGATGTCAAAAAGGTCAACTTTTGTAGTCAAAAGCCTGTTTATTTCTTTCAAAATACTAATTTAACTAATTGTATTAACTGCTGTGGATATCACTTAAAATTACTGTATGTAAAGTCAATTTCAGTGAAGGATGTGAAACATGGCCCTCCATGCTTCTTGCATCATTTTTTATATTACTTGTATTATTAGTAATGTGTAATTGTAGAGATATATTTTTCTATTAAATGTTAATAAAATGGCTACAGTAGTTCATCAGTTTTGCTTTAATTGAATTTGGCTCTTCTCTAAAAACTGCTTTAGCCAATCCCCCAATAAGATGCAATAACACAACACCATAAAGGTCTGTCATTCTGGACAGTGACTTTAACTTCAGACTCAAAGATGAATATTTTATGAACTTTTAATTATTTTTTTGAAACTATTGCCACTTAAAAGTTCTTTCTTTAACAATTTTAAAGTCTGCAGTGAAGAGTTCAGGTACTAAAATTTAATGTTTTTTATCCGACAGGTCCACGATACAGTTTTGGTGTCTTGCTGGAAAAAGCTAGGTAATACAGATAACAGATTAATAGTCATGGAAATAGATTTCAAATTTGAATCTATTGTCAATGTTTGATTCTGTGATTACATCCTGTTAAGGTCACATCTTGAGTGTAAGGGTAAAACACTGAAAAACAATCTTTTGGAACAAAAGGTCAGAAGGCAAGCACTAGAACATTAATTTTTCAGCAAAATGTTAAAAAAAACCTTTACTGAATAAAGACATGATGAAGATATACGCAGATAATGTTCATGATGAATCCCACTGCCATGAACGAAACCTGTTCTGGAGCTGCAAGATAAGAGAGGAAAGCTTGGTGTCAGACACTGGGCAGGGGCAAACACCTTGAAGGTCATATTTCAAGAACATTTTCATCCATCCATTTCCTAAAGCACTTTGTTCTTATCATGATCTTAGGTGAGCTGGTGCCTGTGGGAGCTGACTAGAGACAGGAGGCAGTCAGTGTACATATACCTCATATTGCTCAACCAGTTGTATTGTATTGTACATGTAGAACTTTGAGTCATTCACACAAATGAACAATTTAGAATTCAATGGCCCTAACATGTATGTTTTTGAAAACTTAACACCTTAACATGAGGAAAACATGCTCTCTCCAGCTTCAAACTATAGACCAGGGGTGTCATACTTATTTTAGCTCAGGCACCCCATGAAGAAAAATCAATTTTCATGGGGGCCAGACAGGTAAAATCATACTATACAGTATATCTTAAATATCATGTCGATATGTAGATTTTTGCCATGTTGCCTGTTCCCAATTTCTTTCGAATAGTGGGGGTCAACTATAAATATATTGGTGAGAAGACAATAAAAAAACAAAACAAAAAAACATTTTCGAGCCCCCTATGTATCACAATATGGCATTTTTTTCTGAAATGAATGGAAATGTTATACTGTTTTTTTTTTTTAATGAAATACATATTTTGTGTATATAACACATAATCAGATGAACTATATATAAAAAAA
Source organism: Hippichthys cyanospilos (assembly GCF_059441005.1). Classification (NCBI taxonomy): domain Eukaryota; kingdom Metazoa; phylum Chordata; class Actinopteri; order Syngnathiformes; family Syngnathidae; genus Hippichthys; species Hippichthys cyanospilos. The sequence continues at coordinate 19,869,848 of NC_142372.1, read as the reverse complement.
TAATAATGCAATGACACATATTAACCCGGGGTAAGGAAAACACCCTAATTAAAATCTGTTGCTATTTGGCACAAGTGTGGCAGCTTGTACTTTGCAATGCTCCTCTGGGCATTACTTGTAAGAGTATTTGTCTATTGTAAGGTGTCAGGTATGAGGAAGACTGCGTAAAAGGACTGAGAAAGTCAGATGTTACTGTTTCGAGCATGAGTGTGAATTGCAGCTGACAGCAGCTCGGGATGACACCTTTGTTAGTTTTTTTTTTTAATTTCCTTTCTTTAAATAAAATATGTGATCAGACAGAACCATGACTAAGTGAATCCTTTAACACCATTACATTATTATGGACAGCAGACTAATAGATTCTGTCATATGATTTTATTTTATTTTTTATGCTTCACTGAATCATCTTGTGGGCTAGATTTAACCACCTTCTTTGATACATCTGCTCTAGACCTTTTGACTTTGAGGCAGATTGTTAAATGCTATTTCACTGTGCTGCTTAGCTTGTCATTTTTCTTTCTACAAAATAAAAATCTAAAGTTGTTTTTCCTCAAAAAACATCATATACTGTACATCCTTTTGTATCATAAGACCGACCATCCATCCATCCATCCATCCATCCATCCATCCATCCATCCATCCATCCATCCATCCATCCATCCATCCATCCATCCATCCATCCATCCATCCATCCATCCATCCATCCATCCATCCATCCTCTACAGTTACTTATCCTCACTAGGGTCACTGTCATAAGGTTCCAAATGTCCTGTCATTCTGAAAATATGGAAATTAGGTGCATCCTCTAGGCGCATTTTACCACTTGAGATGCAGGTGAGTTCTTCAACAGCAGTTGTCAGGACTTCAGTCTGTTCAGTCTGCTCAGTCTGTTGAGTCTGTCCAGCTTCATCAGTGACAACACTTGTAGATGGACCCGGTGTAGTTACCACAAGGCTCACAGGTCCTGACCTGACGGTGATGGGCTTGCTCAGCATATTGGCAGCAACTCTATCGATAGGAACCTGGTTGCACTGTCTCATACATGTCTGAGAGGGAAGGAGGCTGATGCACAAATCCAAATCACACCTGACATATATCTGTGTGACACAACAGAGAAGTATATGGGTCAGCGGGAGGGAAGAACTCATGACTTTTTTTGTTGTTGTTGTTCCAAACAAAATAAAAAGAACCAGTTATCCTGTTTTAGAAGACATTTATAAAAGATGTGGATCAAAATATTTAGTGGTGTATTGAGGGGAAAAAAAACTATCCATTAAACCTGGTTTTACGTGCGTAACCCATAACTGATCTTACCAACAGAAATTCATCTAAACCACATTAATCCATTCTAACCTCACAAGTTGTTTTTTAACAGGAAAGATAACTATAACAATTTACTTAAAGGTTTCCTAAATTTATTTTGCTATTATCAGCAGTCAAAATTTAAGATTTTGTCCATGATTAATTTGATAACTAAATTATTTTCATGTTTTATTAATACTTTTAAAACCACATTTTCCCTCTTGCTGAACAGAAAAATTACATTGCACATGCTCAAGGGCTCTGGAGACAGCTTCTAAATGTCACATGATCAAATCCCAAAGGTGGGAGGGAAAATGGCAGATCTTAAAAACTTGTAAATCTTGATTCTAGCAGCACAATTTTCAGATTTTTGGTAGACTTCCAAACTTTTAGACCTTGCACATGACAAGAAAACATCGTGGGTGTACCAGTTTTGAATGCATTGTACAGTGTGTGGTGTGTAGCCAAATTGCAAAATCCACACATCACATATGAGCGGATTTCCTCCATGAATATTCCCATCAAATGAGAAATCTCGCAAAACCTCTTGAGATTAAACGTGACTTCATGGTAAACAAATATGGCCAATGAAGAGGCGACGGTGACAATACTTTTGTGGTTTGTTTCAAGCAGAACACCTGTGATAAAAAGAAACGGCGTTGGTCAAAGAAGTGGAGACAGCACGAGAACGCGATGGGCTATCATGGTTAGGATTTTTGATTCCTCGTCGTGTTTCCTCGTCGTCTAGTCATGTGGTATTCCGGTTGACTGTACGACAATGTCAACCAGATGCATGTTCGCTTCTCCTCGGGGCACATCGGACATGGTCAGGCCAACGCAATCCAACTTGTTGACTATCTTCTATTTATAGTCAGCGCGGCATAAACATCCTTCCAAGCGGCAAAGAGACATGACACTAGGCAGGAATATCTGTTCAAATGATCTATGAAGCCATTGCGAGAATCGGAGCATTTGTAATGGACTGTACATGTACTGTGCAATGGACTGTTTGTGTAAACAGGAAAGTGCAATTGAAAAACAAAGGTACAGACCGTATTTTCTACTGTAAACAGGTCAGACACATCAAGACGAAAGATCCTTGCATTGTTTGTTGCTCTAATCTCTTTTGTTGTGTTGTAAGATTTGCATCTGGAAAGAGAATTTGTGACAGTTGAGAGGAAATGCTTTAGATTTGAAGCCTACATAAATCACAGACGTACCATATGTGATTCAGGATTTATACTATAGTTCACTTAAGTCATGTTACTGACCCATTCTCTAAAATGGTGTAGCTTTCAGCAAAGTCGTCTGTCATAGACCGCACACATCGTTTGACACTGATCTCAGCTCGCTCCAGAGACGTGTTGGAAAGCAAATGGAGGTCCAGCACTTTGATCCTGGACCCCAGCTCACCCGGGAAAGCACGCATATGACTCACTGGTGCTGAATTTCTCCCCACTCCTCCAGGCAAAAGTAAAAGCGATTTGAATTGAGGATGGGATGTGTATATTGCCAATGGTCCCTCTCCTGGCAAGTGAAATTCTAGCCTGACAACAGCACTATCAAAAACTGTTGTGGGCACGGTAATGTTGAAATTTGGGCCTGTGGCTTGGAGTGCTGGGATGCGGCAGGCCAGTGGGAAGATGAGTGAGGGCTGACGCCTGATCATGGAGGAAGGACGTATGCTTTTCAAGGTGTTGGTGTAGACCAGCTCTGTGCCAGCATGCTGGAATATGAGAAAATAAAGATATTTCTGGCTTGGAATTCCACAAAATATAGAGTGAGGGCTAGAATATAAAGTAAAAAAAAACAAAACAAAAGCCTTTTACCACAGTTTTGGTCCCACAGCCATCTAATGCAATGTGTGCCGTAAGATGAGTGTCGTTGAAGATGATGGGGCAAGAGGGGCTGTTGAGCTGCAGCTCAGCCAGGTTGATGTTGTTCAGTGATCCAACAGGAAGGACCAGCGTCATCTCTGTCTGTCTACAAATCAGCTCTGGAGACAGAACACACCACATTCTCAAAATCTCAGGCTCATCAACAACAACAAAATAGTGTTGGAACAATTCAACCAGAAAAAAAGGAGGACAAAAATTCTCATAACCTGTTCCATTAGGAAGGCTCTTCATTTCTCCTGAAATGAGAAAGTAAAGGAGCTTTAAATATACGGTACATTTAATCTTCTTTTTTTTTTAATCTAAAAAAATGATATCAGGCTTACTTTGGTTGAGCCACACACATTGAGGATCTGACTGCAAACTGGAAAGACAAGAAAGTGCAGATGAGACCTTTTAACATGTGGAATTGACTGGCTGGCTGTTGAACATTTCATTTGTTGTGTTTTCACTCATGTTTGTGTGCATATTACAATACTTTTTTAAACTTCTGCGAAGGTTTATGTAAAACAGGGGTCACCAGCGTGGTGCCCACGGGGACTGGGTTGCCCCCGAGGATCACTTGAGTAGCCCGCAGACCTCTTCTGCAAATAGTATAAAAGTGCTAGAACTTTGTGATTTTCTCGGAAATTTACTCACGAATATGCGTATATGATATGTACATTAGATATTACACATAATTTACATATTTACTACAGCTGTTTCTTAAGTATTGTGAGAAAACAATAACATGATCAGGGTCTTCACATATACCGGTAGCCCTTTGTATTATTCGGTACCAAAGAAGTAGCTCTCTGTTTCAAAAAGGTTGGTGACCCCTGATCTAAAATATCTGAGTGACAAAAGTTAATTGCGCAAATTCCACTGTTTTCCAGACTTAGTTTTTGAAATTAAGAAGACCTCCACGAACTCGCAATTTGGACTAGTGGATTCACCTATACCAGATCCCCCAGATCCCCCAAATAATTAATTAACAAATAAATAAATAAATACATTAATTTATTTATATATTGATTGGCTTGGGAGCCAATCCTGTTTTGCTAGTAAATTTCTTGTGGGTGGTACTGTATACCTCTGGTTATTCAAGAATTTGGGGGGTAAAAACAAATAACGAGAAAACAAAATCCATGCAATTAAATGTTTGTCAATTAATTGCAAATTATAGTATTGCCATTTGGAGGCCATTCTAGTCTCTGTCTCACCTAAATGGCAGGGTAACTCTATGCTTTGTAAGTTGTCTTGCATTATTGTCTGAGAAACCTTAAAACGGTATAGTACATACATTATATTGTACTGTATATCGTGATAAATGATTTTAGATCCAGACTTTAAACATAAGCCGCAACGTGCATACATTATCTAGTATGGGACACAATCAGAGTAGAGGGTTAAGGAATGAAGCATTGTCTTCTCTTTTTTTCCTGGTGAATTTTCACTCATACACATGTGGCATCAGTGCATCAGTTCAGTTTACATACCTCACAGAATTTGCAACAAAGCAAATGGGAAGAACAGGAGAGAGAGTGTTTTCCCCACGGACCCAGGACATGGAAAGCTGTGACATAGTGCCAATGGAAGTGAAACCATACACGATGAGCCCAGGTTGGCCGACAACTGCTATTTCGGAAACACTGCAAATACAGTGAGGACCTTTGTAATTGCATTACCGCTCACAGGTGTCATCAATGACACAAAACAGATAAGTGCATTGCTAACATACCATTGTTATTACTTTTTCACATTCCACAGTTGTTTTGTGCAGACCTTAGCTGAAACCATTGATATTTAAGAACAGTGTCACATTTAGGTACTTCTTTTGACTGAGGAATTCTGACAATGTCTGTTGAAGAGCTGGCATGCTAAAAACTGAATGCACCTTAATTTGGAGTCACTGTCCCTGTTTGCCGGCGGAGTGCTAAACGCCTTTCGGCCCTTGTTGCTTCTCCTATGGGCACCAGCAGTGGGCCTTGAAGATGGAGGCGGAGGTTGTTCTTTTACGTTCTCAATTGGATGGGATGCCTGCACTGTTACTGGAGCAGCTCATGACGGATGGCTTGGTGTCTTCTGGTGAGCCGTCTCCTTTTGTACCGGATGTGTATTAGGATGTTGAAGCTTTTTCTATGACTGCCTCCTCAACATGCTTCCGTGATTCCGGATTGGACTCTCCTTCCAGGGATTCATTTAACTCCTTCCGAAAGGGACTTGTCAGAGGATGCCACTGACACGGTGATGGCAATTTTAAGGATTGCATTGGAAGAGCTTTCGGTGGACATCACTTGACCTCAGTCCCCTCCAGGGACTGTCTTTTTAAATCACATGTGTCCTTCTGCTGCCTTCACTGTTCCACAATCTTGGCATTATGTGGTCATTCTGCCAGTCCTGTTGAGGCAATACTCCTGCTTTTTACCGTCTCATGTCAGAGGGTCGGACGGTTGAGGTATTGCCGGATGCTGCCACAGTCGAGTTGGATCGAATGCCTGTAGTGGAGGAGGATGTGGCCCCCTTGCTTTTGTCTCCAGACAAGCTTGCTGGGCAGAATGCATTGTCCTAATGCCCAATGTCGAATGCCGGATGACCTCCTTAATAGGGCATAACGCTTGTGCACGGTCAGCTTGTATTGGAAAATCCATGTCTCACCTTTTGTTTGCTGTCAGGGCTTTGGTCGTTAAAGGCAATATGGAGTCTATCGTTTTTTTTTTTTTTTTTTTTGCTAATGCATGCCTGCAAGCATTTGCCCTTATGGCTAGGGACCATGGGTGCACGATGTGCGGTCACACATACAGTACATGGTGCGGTCACACCTACTGCTTTGGTTGTTTCAGTCCTCGTTGACTGAGTCCTCTAAGCATGTTCTTTGTGACTTCCCGGTGGTTCCTGGAATGTTGTTTTTTTTTTTTTTTTTTTTCAGGAGGATTAATGCGTGTTGCACCGCTGCGGCCCACTGATACAACAATAGAATGCACAAATACAGTACAGTTAATAAAAAAAAAAATGGATAGCTAGACGCACCTCTCTTTTTGGGACATGAAGTCAACCACAAATTTCACTTCCTCGAATGGCAGGACATTAATTGTCGCATGCTTTCTTGGGGTCTTTCCTGTTGCCACAGGCTCATCTGTACAGCTGGTGGATGACTGCTCCACTGCAGATGAATAGAACCACCACCAATTAAGTACATGATATGAACAAGTTGAGACGTTGTGTGAAATTGAAATCAAAACGGAGTACAATGACACACCAGTGATGGACAGGTGCACCGGAATAGAACTGAGGGGCTGGCTCTCCCTATCTTGGCTCACTTTTGGGGTCGGAATGAAGTCCTCTGCCATCATGTAGATGGAATATCGACCAACTGGTGCATTTCCAGTAAACGTCAAAAAACATGCATCCTTGCAAAGTGGAGATATAAAGAGTGAAAAAGACCAAGGAGGAAATGTAATTTCACATTACCTTTTAAATGTGCATTCCAAAATGCCATGCTTAACCATTTTACTGAATATAATAAGTGAGTCCCACTATGCACAAGCCTATCTTATACAACACACGAAATGTTGTTTATACTCTTTTTAACAGGGTAATGTTTAATATTTAATCATTATCACTCCATGAGAATGACTTTACATAAGGGTACAAAATAAGTGGAATTTTCCAATCACATTAATTAATCAGATGTAGCATTACAAAATTGGAACCTTATCTTAATTTCAAGACTGCTTCCTAACTGTCACACCAATAATGCAAGTAATTAGCTACTGCAACATATAATTATATTCACCAACCATAGTAATTTACTGCACGCGTCATTCCATAAAATTTCAAAGTAAATACAACAGACTTTTTTGCAGTTTATTATCATTTGTCGTAAAAGTTTTGGCCATTTAAAAAAAATGTTATCTATGTTGACTGCTCTAAGTTCAGGGTGCATTTTCAAGTTATTATAAATATGCCACAGCTTTTGCACTTGAAAGGGATTTATTCCTCCATATAAGGTTTTATCAGGATTTTATTCAGTGATTAAGCAACATTATTTCTTTGTCTTTTTAATTTCACTACTCAGAAGTTTGAAAGTGCATTGCATTTGTATTTGAAGTAGGACTTTGAGACAAATCTTCAAAAATAAAACAAGCGTTACTTTAAAAATGTATACGTATAAAAAGAAGTATTAAAAAATAGATAGATAGATAGATAGATAGATAGATAGATAGATAGATAGATAGATAGATAGATAGATAGATAGAGATAGATACATACTGTATAAAAATATGTAAGCCCTTAGATTAGATCATGCTTCATTTTTCTCCACGAAAAACAAGACTGCCGTTAATGTTTAATCCTTTACTTTGATGTCCAACAGTTAATGTATTTACACATTCTTACTGCCCTTTAATATGCTCCTGAGACCCAGCCTAATTGTTTTTCTCACCCAGGAAAACATACACTGAGTTTTAACTGACCTTGTCCAGCTCAATAAAAGGGTGTGGAGTACAATTGAGACACTCCCGTTGTTCTTCTCTTGCATAACGGCATCGCACCTTGTCACCGTCCAGATCTTTCACTGACAGTTGGATGCGTTGAGGGCAGTTCTCACGGGCCCTGGTCCCACAAGTCAAAAACTCAATCTAATCTCAAATATAGCAAGTAAATTCAGAATGACTCAATAGTGACAGCTATTACTCTGAATAACACAGAATACACTATTATTATTATTATTATTATTATTATTATTATACACTATTATTATTCTATTAATTGTTCATATTTAATATGCACCAATCAGAGCAGCGCTCCCAATATTATTATATGTCAAGTATAGAATGACAAAAAAAGCATTCTATCCTATTCTATTAAGATGACCATATGAAATCAGTAATTTTAATCTGTGCGTGTCTGTGTGATTGTGTTAGGTTTAAATTACCTTATTGGAGGAAGGAGTGCAACATAAGCAGGATGATTGAGTTTTCCAGAGTTTGCACGTACATGTGGCTTTGCCTTCATTGATACATAAAAGGTGGTTCTGGAGCTAGAAAGAAGAAAGCAGACTCAGAGCTAAAAATGTAAATGTTAAAAGATAGGTAAAATACAAGCTGAAAGTCTTATTCAGTCTATTATTTTTATATTACAAATAAAAAGGCAGGGATATCCCAATTCATTCAAAAAATAAAAACTCTCATACTTCAATCTGATTGTGCGATTGTAGTTACTGGGGACCACTTGCTCCCACTGGCGAACACACCAGCCTGAACCGGGTTTTGTGCCACCAAAAGGTGAGTAGGCTTTGTGAAGGGTGCAGTTGACCCCTTCACTACACAGTTCGGTTAATGGGGGGCATGGATTGGCCGCAATTGCCGTGAAATGAGCTCTCACCTGCAAAAATTGAAGCGGAGAAATAACGTAAACTCTCACAACCGTTTCATGTCAATGCAGCTTGAAATGGTAAATGGAGAGCGCTTATAAAACACACAAATATGCATAAATGATTCCCTAAAAAAATACCATACATTTTCATGTGGATCCAGATAGGAGAGGGGTGTGGTGCAAGAGTAGAACAATAGTTACCCACCGATTGCCCTCCACTACTTTGCATGGGCACAACATGAAGTGTGAGTCCCAGAGACGAGGCCTCACAGGCTGGCCCTATCCACAGAAAAGCCAGCCTCTGTACCACCATTAGCAATGTCAGTTTGTCAGTCATCTCAGCTTCTTATTCATTTAACATATTAACACCTCTGGAAAACAGATAAAGCATATGGTTTAGCAATCACAGTTCATTACAGCATGATGTAAGTGCTGCATTGCAATGTGCATTGTATGGAGTCATGCTCTAACTCAAACTATCATTTGAGGGGGGTGAAAAAAGACAAGTCAAATTAAATAAAAAAAAAAGTCCTTTTTTTTTGGACACAACCTGAGGCCGGAGACACTGAGAGGTTATTTGTTATTTTCAGTGGCAAAATGGCTGCCCATTGAGGTGGATAAAAACAATTATAAAAATCAAAATACCATGTTTAGTGGGCGCAAATAGAACATAATAATGCGAAGAAAATGTTTGACTTGACTGGTCATTTAAAAGTTCCCAGGATGCGATGATTCTTCTAAAAAACGCACGAGAAATGACTATTGATGAATGACAAGAATGTAGGCAATGGGAAGTTGGAAACAGGTACTTCTGAAATGTAAGCACATTTGAATGCAGATTGACATTCTATTAATGACCACAATGCAAGTTCAAAATGATGGAAAAAAAAATCTAATCAGGCCAATAGAATTCAACCACATGATGACATTTTGCTGACAAAACCAGAGATGAAATCTTGCTCAATTTTTTTTTTTAATTCAGTTTCATTCTGTATTTCATGCTTCAAAACAGTGGATTAAGTAGAACATTTGTAGGTCCTTGTGATCAAGACCTTTTCTCGCTTTGCTTTTTCACCAAGAGGTCCCTTTGTAAGGCCAGTTCCCATTTAAGATTACTTTTTTTTTTTCTCAAATTGTCACTGTTGTCGAATGAAACCAAGTTAACATAAAAATGTAGCAGACTGAGTTTGGTTCCCCGAGAGTGCAGGTATACATTGTGTTGGAAGTTCCTGCACAGCATATTAGGGTCACAGCCCATCATATTTTGAGTTTAAAAAAAAAAAAAAATCAAAGAAAACAAAAGGAACACTGACATTTTGCTTTTCTATACAGTCTTTGCTATCAGAGTATTGATTCATGTTGAACCACTTATGATTGCCCTATGATGAATGATCCCCCATTGAGAAAACATCTATGGGCATTCTCATTCATCCGGGTAACTTCATTCTCAGGGAATTAACTCAATCAAAGTGGACTATGTTCTGGTTGTATTAGGAGACGTTTCGCCTCACATCCAAGCAGGCTTAATCTGTTCATGCACAAGGTAAGGTTTCAATCGGTTTATTGCCCTGGCAACATAAAGATAGCAGATGAAGGGATGGTATCAAGGCATAAAGGTGAGCCGAACAATATAAGTGTCTTGTGGTGAGTCTTTACAATACACGTGTTTAAGCTAATTACTTTTAATCAGTTTGTGATCGTCGTGGGGTCTTAGGGAATACCAAAGAGAAGAACTGCCAAACCCAATTACAGATCTTGCAGACATGTGGCAAGTTGGTATGTGTGAAATTGGTCAAGCCCTTCAAACTACATATTGAGCCAATAGCAGTTATGCAGGGAGTTAAGGAGTGCGTGGAAAAAGTATTTGTAGTTTCCTTATTACACAATGAAAATTGTTTGAAATTAAACAGTTCTATTTTATTACAGCATGTTAATTAAATTAAAAACAGTGCAAATAGATTGTTTTACATCATCCTTGACTTAAGGTTCCTTGTTTAGTTTGATATTTATTTAAATAACCAACAGCCCTTGACTATTTCAATTTCAGAAATGGGTCAGATGGTGACTATTGACCGGTTGGTTTTGTGTTACCCCTTTCATATTCACAAAAGTATTTGCCCTCCATTGCATCACTTGCTTGTTACAGGATGGAGCCTTTCATTTTCTAGAGATGCGCGATACATCCCGCCGTATTTGTTCTTTATGTACTGTGAAAATCTCAGGTTCAAACTTTTTAAAACTGTCAGCAATTCTCTATACAAATCGGTACAGGCTGTACTTGCAACATTTTAATTGCTTTCTAAAAGCACCAACTGAAATCACAAAAATCAGGAAAATTGAACAGGTCAAACTGTCTCACAAACGAAATATACGTATTACCTTCTATAAGCTCCAGCGCTGTACCTACAGTAACGAAGTCTCACTTGGGCTCAGTGAAGAAGTACAAAACTTCCCATACGATACAGGTCTTAACAAAAGGTGGAGTTAAGCAACAAATTTGGGCTGATAGAGAATGAAGTTAAACTGGCTGGACCATAGGCAAGACGAGAGAATTAACAAAGGCTGCATGACAGGAGGAGGGCTTGCAAAATGTCTTGTTTACCCTCAACTGATGTCAATGCAGTGTTTGTCTGATGCAAGGTGTAGACGACAGACACAATTGATAGTGCCATCCTCAACGGGAAAAAAAACCCAAAAACAAATCAAGAGGGTGGCAGACTTGGAAGCACTTCCGCATTGTTCAATTTTAGCTCGCCCTGGCCTTCCTGAGTGGTTTGCATGTCCTCCCCATGCCTACGTGGGCTCTCTCCAGACAGTCTGGCTTCCTCTGATATTCCAAATTCACATGCATGGCAAGTGAATTGGACATACTAAATTGTCCATAGGTGTGATCAAGTGCGTGGATGTTGTTTGTCTCAGTGTGCCCTGCAATTGGCAAGCAACCAGATCAGTGTGTCCCTAGTCTACTGCCCGGAGCTGGTGGGATAGGTATTGACGAGCCAGCGACCCAACTGAGGATAAGCTACTAAAGAAAATGGTTGGATGGTCAGTCAAGAAGGGACAGCCTAGACAACTTTTGCAGATTGCTCGAGCTGCAAGTTAACCGGTGGACATAGGTCACATCAATTTTGTTGCAGCGATTTCCTCATAAGGTTGTGTAACAAAATATCCGGGGTACACATTTTTTTGTTCAAAACAGTTTTCATTTTTAATGTAGTGATGTAATTCAGTTGGACCACACAAATAAAGGAATGAAGTTAAGTCAGTTGCAAGTTATTTTTTGACCTTTATGAGTTTTTCTTGAACGAATGGGCCCCAATTTTATCCATGTGAACAGAATTGGAACACAAGAAAGAAACAACTTAACTGCTTAGAATTTCAATTTATTATATTTCTTGGCAAGAAAAACATGTAAAATTTGGGGACAAGCAGTAGACAATTGCTTCCTTCCAGCTAGACTGATAATCTACTCAAACATTAGCTCTTCTGGTTCAATATGCATGTGATCCTCTTAAGTATAAAGTCTCATACTCTGGAATGATTTCTTCCCCTCGGATTAAATGTTATAAAATGCGTCAACAAAAGCATCACTCAATAATTATTTGGTCACAAAAGAATCGCTCCATCCAAACAGTGGATAGGGGATGACCTTTGATTAGGGAGTCAAAGGGATAGAGAATGTTTTCAAATGCCTCCCAACTGGAAGCTAGCAAACAAGGCAGCGTCCTGACGCTAAACTTTGCGTGAATGCAACAGCAGGATACACCTCACGTCCCTTACTGACCATTCTTAACATGGAGCATTTTCTCCTGCAATGAAAAATTGTGAAGATTTGTGAGGAAACTGTGCAATAAACAAAATTTATATTCAAGTCATGTCTTACTTTGATCATGGTCTCCAGCTTGATCGCATCCGCGGCGAACTTGCGGATGCCATCAGAAAGTTTTTCAACTGCCATGCGGTCCTCGTTATGCTGCCAGCGGAAGTCTTTCTCATCTAGGTGGATCTTTTGTAGAGGACTATCCTTTGCTATAGATTAAAAAAATATATAATTCAAAGTGGAAATTATGTACTCATATTGGGGCGAAGAGATCACAAGATGCCAAGGATTCATAATCCCAAATTTTGGCGAGATGCTTGGGAAAAAAAAAAAAAAAAGTTATTGTCTCAAGTGTCTTAGCGCAGCAGTACCTCTTTGCACAGTAAGCGTCTGTGTGACACTGCTGTGGTCCTGGCTGAGCTCAGCAAGCAGCCCGGGAGAGATGGTGAGCAGGTCGCATCCAGCCAGGGCTTTGATTTGGCCCGTATTTCGGAAAGAAGCACCCATTACCACAGTGCTGTAACCAAACTTCTTGTAGTAGTTGTATATCTTCGTCACACTCAGGACACCTGGTGAAGAAAGTATAAATTTACAGGGTAACAAGGATGTTATAGGGGGGAACACAACTACAAATTACATTGTTTGGCTACAATACCACAGTTACAAAATTCCTTCAGAGAAGCAACCAGACCAGACTTGCCGCTACAAGTTAAAAGCAATAGCTTGGAAAAACATGGAAAAATAATGCGGTAACAAAGTTTTTGGACTAAGAATAAAAAACACACAAATCACATTTTATGATTTCTTTATACTATTTGTTAGTATATTATTGTGAAAACCAAATAATTGGACAGTCAAAAAGTTGAATTCAGGAGCGTAGGTTTGGAAGGCAATTACAGCTGTTAAACATTTCCTGGTTTTTCTTGCTAGATCACTCCAATAAATGCTTTGTATGGAGCCACTCCTTGGTTGCCTGGTCTGTTTGGGGGTCTTTGTCAGGCTGGAAGACTCAGCCACGTTCCATGCTGTAAATTGTAAATCCCTGTTGGGGCATGCTAAACTGCTAATAAGTAGAGTATCCAGATTTGAATCATAAATGATCACAGAATACTGCTGCAAGCATTATATTTCAGATGGTAGCAGTAAAGGCAAAACTGGTAGAACACAACATCCTGGGTCGAATTGGCAGATGGCAATATTTGATTCATTGTTTCATATAAAACGGGGGTGGGATCTGTACCTGGGTCTTCGTGGGGCTCGAACGTTTTGCGGTCTGTGTTCTCCTTGTACCAGTCGAGGATGCGGCCAACGAAGGGTGAGATGAGCGTTACTTTTGCTTCCGCGCAGGCTACTGCTTGTGCAAAGGAGAAAAGCAGGGTCATGTTGCAGTGAATGCCATGCTTTTCCTCAAGCTCCCTGAAATAGAACACATTTACATTACACTTACGTTGCACCCAAAGTTGAACTCTAAAATAAATACATGCGATAAAATCAGCTGGTTTATCCCACTGAGCGATTAAAAAAAAAAAAAAGTCATGTCACACTCACTTGCCAGCTTGAATGCCTTCCCATGTGGACGACAGCTTGATGAGCACCCGCTCCTTACTGATCCCAGCTTCTTCGTAAAGTGCAATCAGCCTCAAAGCCTTGGCCACCATTTCCTTTTTGTCAAAAGACAGTCTGTGGAAGATAATTGCATTTAATATTTTAAGTATTATTGATACTAATTGGGGGTAATTATACAGCACCTAACTTTCATTTCAAAGCAAAACCACACACTTAAGGGTTTGCACAATTAGTTAAATACAGGTGGGCGCCATAAAATGTGGATTTATCGATCAATTGTAAGACACACACACACACACACACACTTAGTTATATTAGTTTGACTTTGTGTGTGGTAAAGTACCATAAAAAAGTCTTGATTATATTATAAAAGTATTCTTTTTATTGTCACCAACCCATAGTTGAAACAAATGTTTGTCCACATTAATTTATTAAAGGCATCAATAGGCATCGTTTGTCAATATGTGCATGTACCTGGCATCCACCTCAGTTGAGACCCTGCCTGGGACCTTCTTGAGGATCTCCAGACCAAAACTCACATACAACTTGTCCATGGTGTTGGCAATCTGCTCATCCTCAGTTCTGAACGGGAAGGAAAGACACTTTCAGTTAAGTCACTTTTGATATTGAATATAAAATTAGTTTGCACCTGGTTTACAACTGAAATTCATACGGAATGAGCATACAAATCAGATCAGCAAATTTTGAGCTTAAGCTCTTACCCGCCCTTGGCAATGCCGTATTTGATGGCCTGATCCACAAGGTTCTGATAAGCTGGCATTTTGGCAGCAGCTAGGATCAAAGAAGGGTTGGTGGTGGAATCCTGAGGCTTGTATTCATCAATGGCTGGAAAACAACAAATTGAAACAAATTAAGGACAATGGGGAAAGCATGGCATATATTAGCACATTTTGAGTTTCTAGTTTTCAGAGAAATCTCTGTGGATGGACTCAATTTATGGTGAGCACTTCATGGCTCACAACAAAGGTAAAACAATAGAAAAAAAAAGTGTTTCTCCATAGAATGAGTTAAAGTAAAGATTGGCGCCATCTTGAGCATAGATTTGTGACCGCAGTTTTTCAACACCTGCGGTGTAAGGATGAGGCAGGCTGACAAACTTGTTTGACATAAGGAGCACTACTGTGTAATACATACTGTGGGTGAATAACTCCTGCTTTAGTGAATCAAAAGGAACAAATGCACTCTATCATCCTGTTTTAATCCAACAGGCGAATACCACTTCATTGGTGTTTTTAGTAGCAAGCATCATTACAAAAAATAAAAAGTGCATCTGATGTACACAAGCCATGTATAATTTAAATGTAAGATCATTTTAATACCTACAAAGATTTATGAAAAAAAAAATGCCAGTGAGGTCTCCAACAACGAAAGGAACAAAACAGCATTTTTAAATGCTGGGTTTGCCTCTCAATTCAAATTGGTTGCATGTCAGCTTCAAACTGTGTCAGCTTGAGTAGCACCAGGCAGAGATGCCAACTTTTCCCAAGTATTCATCTGTGTGTACTCTACCAATAATTAAAAAGTGCAAACAGAATATTTCAACTGCAACTACATGAGTCTCACAAGACCCTTGCAGATTTCAATTTGTGTGTGGATATTTGACCCATATTTTATTTCAAATACTCTAAACATAAAAAGGATATGTAAAGAAGACAATCTTTTAATAAGCCAAAAATGATGTGACTGGGTTTGATTTCCCATCATCTCCTTTCCATAATTTCAATATTTCTTTACTAACACATTTCATGCAGTCAAGGGTATGTTTAAATAAAAGAAAGCGGACATGCTATTTTTGAAAAAGTGTGTTTAATGCTGCTTCCGAAAAATAAAATTACATTTCTATACTCTATTAAAATGCTTTGTTTTTCAGTCGTTAATATATATGCCATAACGTAATTAATTTTTTAAACTGCCAATATATTGCAATATTTATTGCCCAATCAGATATTTGATCATCGTTATTTAAAAACAAAAAAAACAAACTTATACTTTGAGGACTGCAACATTTCCCACAAGCCTGACTTACAACACAAACAGGAGTTAAGAAAGCAGCTAGACTTGCCTCATAACTAGCCATCTACATTTTGTCATCCAAAAGAAGTCCACTGTAACAAATATGACAGATTGTTGATGTAAGAAAACAGGTAGAAGCCTATTTGTTTTGCATCCACGAAATATCCAGTATAAACTGTCAAGATGAAAATTTTGATAAAAATTGGCTTGATTCCTGACAACTTCATCCAGCTAATGACAGCAATTTTAGTCAAAATGATCCTGACATTTCCATGTAACGAAGTTTCTCAAGGTCTTCGGTTTTAGTTGGGAGCTGCAACTTACTCACTTGACCTGTAATTCCCAAATATGAGCTCTCATAGGTGCCAAAGCTTGACTATCATTTGATTCATCTAAAAGTGAAAACTATTCATTCATGTACTAAAAATGCTATATCTTCATACATGATTAACAAGTAGAACAATTAAACGCTCTTCCACTAAATGGCAGAAAGAACAACAAACCGGTTGCCACTCATACAAACAAAAATAATTTAATAAGGCCCTCGAAAAGGAAAATGTATTACATAAAAAGATGATTGTTTTTAGCTCCAAATGCAGACTTGTAGGCAAACTGTCATGTCATCCTTCCTGCAAACCTTTCGGCGTTTGCATCACAGGCTAACTGAATTACTCCATTTATTTCCTCAAGCGGAAACTAGCACGCATGGCTTGCATAGGGACAGAAAAGCAAACCAGGAAGTTTTTTTTTTTTTTTTTTCGTGTGTAACAACTTTGTCACTTTTTGCCGTTCATATACATGCGGTAAAGTTAAAATATACACGATATCAACAGAAAGTTGTGAAAATACGACTTTTAACAAGCCGCGTTAAAACTTCCAAACTGTCTCTAAAGTGAAGCGTGCAATTTAGTTGGCAGGTTTAGCAGGTTAATCGGATTATTATAATTTGGACAAGCACGAAGATATTGATAGTTAAACTTGCACTAACAATTAGAATTTGCTGAGGTAACTACACGGGCCTTGCGACGCTAGCACGCGTAGCTGCCTCGCTCGGGTTTATTATTTACACGCCGGTCATTCACATTAATCAAGGAGGAAGGTTAATCTAGCACGCTAACCGGCTAGCATTAGCCGCTGGTGCCAGCGAGCATTTTACCGTTGAAGTCCCCCGTGTCGGCCACCACCACGGTGTACTTCTTCAACTGGTTGAGCGCCGACTCCATCTTTCGCCGTTTGTCTGGAGACACACTGAGCATGATGAGCTGGGACCTCGAGCTTTTTATACACAAGCAACACGTGAGCGCAAACGGAATTGGGGTGGTGCGGGAGCGCGCAGCACTTCCTGCTGGAAGCAGCCAAGCAAACATTTTTTTAACAGAAGGTTCCGTCTATTCCACAATAAATTCTGGACAAAAAGTTAGGACAAAAATAACGTATACAGCACTGATATTAAATGTTTTAATGGAAACTTAACATTCATAGCTTGTTCAAAAACATAGCTATTCATAGATTGTGTTAGTAACCATTGTAAACAGGTAAAACACCAATCCAGCATTCTGTCACTTAAAACCTCGATCTCATGATTTAGCTTAATTTCAGATCAATTTTCAGGACATGTAAGTTTAATGTATTGCCTAGTGACTTTGCATTATGTTCGAACAGTTTTGCAGCACGACTGAACAACATAACCTGGCAATTCCGGACTACTCTAGCAAATCCCTCTTCACGTGTGTTTAAAGTTATAGTTTCACTCTGATTGGCAAATGCTTTGTGAATGCTTGCGAACATAGAAACTGTTGGATTTTTCTTTGCGTTCATTAATGGTTGCAAAGACATTCACAAAAAGCATTACTAGTCTCATACATTTCTTGTCACCAAGAAATTTTGAATGTGGTACCACCTTGGATGACACAGTTGCAAATGGTCTTCAATGACTGTATTCACAGAGCAATAACAGGATGAGCACTTCATTCGAGAGCCATTTATTTCATACCTCGTCCCGCCACACATGCCTCTTGTCTCTTTCGTTCTTTCATCTGAATTGTTCTTTTGTATCTTTGACTTTACCTTGAAAGAAATCGCAGCCACATTTAGAGCAAAGCAAATAAAAAGCAACTTTTAGCTTGGTTCACTACAACTATTTTCAAAGAGCGCTGCAAATCAATGCTAGAAGTTTCGCAGCGTTGCCGTGACTACAATACTTTGACTACTAATATATAAAATTCTCTCTTTGCTCCTTGTTTGTAGAAACCTTGGCCTGAAAATGAATATGCAAATGACAGGTAAACTTAAATAACATCATCTAACCACTACCTTCTAAATGAACGGTGAACTAACAATTGAATGTAGCAAAAAATGCAGCATGGTAACGATAACGGTAGCAGTGCAATAATTTTTTGAATGGCTGATCGATTACCAAATTGATCAATTCTTGATCATCAATTATATCGTTCGATGACCTAAAACTGTGCAGATTTCAGCCTCTCCCCTCGACAAATTCTCAGAGTTCTTTAGTCTTTATTATCATTGTTGAACCAAAAAAAGATGTTCAATCATCTGTCTCTTTGGAAAACAATGATTAACAGTTTTTGTAGATTTTTCTGACATTATGGACCCAATATGAAACCAAATCAAATATTTTTTTGCACTATCAATAAAAAACGTATATATCTTGTGGTTTTAACAAATGGATAAACATACAAACATGTTTTTTTATAATCCAGTCAATCGACAAAACGATGGACAGATTTATTGATAAAATTATTTTAAGTTGCAACCCTAGAAAACAATGCATATCATTGAATGGTAGAAGTTAAGAAATACTAAGAAGTTAAGAAATGTTCCACATATCCTGTTTTAAACCAGATGCTTACAACATGACTGCTGCCGCTGTAGGGCAACATATTATTCTTTACAGAACACTTCTCTAGTTCAGCCCGACTCATCTCCTCACTCTCCCCTGATGGAAGGTTTTCACATGTAAACGAATGATCATTTAACTCACTTTAGATTGTATTATGTCCTAATTTGTTTCACTGCATGGATACATTAAATTCAAAGGCAAACTAGACTGGTTAAGTAAAGATGAAAGAAAAAAAAACCTGATTTGATCATCATGACACAAAAATAAAACTTATACAAAATATGAAAACTGAAATTAGTGATTGGCTGGATTCTTTTTTATTTTTCCATTTGGTGAACTGGCTCCAATTTGTTTTGGCCGGCAATTAGTCAGTTGTGGAAACTGCAACTTCCCGCTGGCATGAATTCCTAAATTCAAATTATTCTGTAAATTACAGGGCACGTTTGACTTAGTTCCACATTGCATATATAGATGAAAGAGCATATTCGAACGTGTCAATTACATGTGAATTAATTTCTCAACTTCTTTGAGTCTGCAATTTCTTCTAGAGCTGGACAAACAGTTCTCAATTCTTTTCTAATTTTCTAAAACCCCAGATATATTTTCTGGTGAAAAAACTGTTGCCTCTGCTTTTGCAGTTTTTTTTGTTTGTTTTTATTTTGGTTGGAGCCTTTATATAAAAATCTACCTATGGGTTGTGGCTATTATAAAATAGTTTAATTAAATACAAACCAGAAAACCATTTCCTTAGTTTGAATACCTTTCCAATGAGAAATTCCATCCATCCATACATGATTATGCCATTTTATTTGCCTGATTTTATAACTATCTTTACTGATACATACAGTTAATCTGGAAAATATTCACAGTGCCTTGCTTTTTCAACATTTTTTCATGTTACAGCTTCATTCCAAACTTTCTTACCTCAAAATTCTACACACAATACTTCATTTATGACAAAACGATAAACTTTTTTTTTTCTTCCTTTTTCAGGATTTATTAATGTAGAAAAGGGTTACATACATATTCACAGCCTTTGTTTCATATTTTGCGGCTCCACCTTTGGCCGCAATTACAGTCTGCCTACATTTCTGCCCATTCTTCTTTGCAATAATTCTCAAGCTCCATCAGACTGGAAGGGAGACGTCTGTGCACAGCCATGATGAGCGGTGCCTGGGTTCCTCAAAAACATGACGCCTGACAAAAGAAAGAGTTCAATCTTTACCTCATCAGACCAGAGAATTTGGTTTCTTGTGGTCTGACAGTCATTTACAGTAGGTACCTTTCGGCAAATTCCAGATGGTCTGCCTTGTTCCTTTTAATAAGGAGTGGCTTTTATCTACCATACCTTTCTGATTGGTGGATTGCTGTAGAGACGGTTGTCCTTCTGGAGGGCATCCCTCCATCCACAGAGGAATGCTGGAGCTCTGACAGAGAAACCATTGGACTTTTGGTCACCTTACTGATTAAGGCTCATATTCCCCGATCGCTCAAGTTGGACAGCTCGTCAACTCTAGGGAGAGGTATGGTGGTTCCATACATCTTCCATTTACAAATAACGGAGGCCACTGTGCTCCTTGGGACCGTCAAAGCCGCAGAACTATTTATGTACCCTTCCCTAGATTTGTGCCTCAAGACAACCCTACCTCACAGGTCTACAAACAATCCCTTTGACTTCATCCTTGGTGTTTGTGTTCGAGCGTGCACAGTCAACTGTGGGACCTTATGTAAACAGGTTTGTGCCTTTCCAAATCATGTCCAATCAAGGGGATTCACCGTAGGCGTTCTCCAATTTAGCTGTAGATAACATCAAGGAAGATCTGTGGAAAATGATGCACCAAATTTGAGATTCATGGCAAAGGTGTGAATACATATGTAAATGTGATTTCTTAGTTTATTTTTAATAAATACAAAACTTGTCATTTTATTCACATTGTCGCATTGGGGTGTTGTGTGTGGAAATTTGAGATTCAATTAATACAATTTGGCATGAGACGACAAAAAGTGGAAAACGTGTTGCACTGTGAATACTTTCCCGTCACACTGTATGTTTGCGATTTATTCTTCCTCATCATCATTTTAATACAATTGGAATATTTTTTTCAACAGCCACTACTTATGATATGCATAACACTTTCCTTAATGCTTCTTACTTAAAAAGAAAAATCAACCTGCGAGTTTAAGTTGCATAAAATTGCAACAATCTACTCATTGACCGAATGTACATATTATTGATGTCTCCTTTCAGATGAAGCTGCAGTGTTTCTTTCACCTTGCCGCTTTCCTCCATTAGGCTTTTTTTGACCCTAGCATGGCTTGTACCCACCAAAGTAAAATTGATGGAGTGTAGTTTGCTGATTGCTAAAGAGTCTGCAAATTTAGCTGAGTAGTGACTTGTGAAAAAGGTTCAGGTTCAAATATTGGTTCAGGTCTTTTCTGTTTTCCATGTAAGAGATATTTGACTTCCTTTCAGTTCACAGTCCAAAAGCACGTCAACTTAAGACTGAAAATCACCCTTTAGTGTGAATGAGAGAGTGAATGGTTGTCTGTGTCTGTCAGCCCTCTGACTGACGGTGAAACAGAACTATATCCTTCATCCAGAACGGTATAAATACTGTAGTGTAGATGCTTGGATATAAGAGCTAATAATAGGTGTTTTTGCACCACATTACTATGTCACAGTCAATATGTTCCTTGACCTTTCAGACATGAAGAATGTGTTTTATTTGCTCCACAGCGGGGAAATGCAGCTAGAAAAGCAATTGTTAAAATGATATAGTAGTATTATTTCCGGTAGTTGAGTCTCAAGAGCAATGAATACGTTGGGTATATTGCAAACACACTTGCGGAGAATCGGGTTACTATTTGCAAAATTGTATGAATTCTAATGCTATTCATGTGAATGTTTTCAATCAGTAAAACAAAAATAAGATATAGCCCAGACCTTTCTCACTGGAATCAAAATTCTGAGATTATTATGTTCCTTACTCATTCAAAGATTAAAGGTTCACCATTGTGTTCCGGGAACCTTGATGATTCAATTGTAACTAAAGATGTCAAATGTAATAACGTCATCACATTTGTGATAGCACAATAATGCGATTTTTTTAGACATGGACAAAAATATGTTTTGTGAGGCTGAATGTAACCTCAACCATGACCACCAAAAATGTAATCTATAAATCCACAGTCCAAGTGGGTGTTTGTGCCAGATGTAATGATTCCCTCTAGGCATTTCTGCTGCCACTATATTGTGTTTGTGAGATTGAGGTGACCTTAAAATAACCCCAAACTGGATGAGCAATTCAAAAATACGATGCCTGCCTGTCCACTTTGGTAACCGGTTTAGAAAAAAAGAAACAATGCAAGACAATATTGGGGAGACAACATTTTCAAGAGTAATAATGCTAAAAAATGGCTGAAAATGAAATATGGAAGTAAAGAAACCATTGGCCACTTGACATTGCCACTTGAGAAGCTCGTCTAACTAGAATACATTGATTTCTTTACAGTGAAAATGCCATAGTGTGTGGTGTAAGACTGGACCATAGAGCTGGGCCATTTTTTTTTTACATTTAGTCGCTAAGAAAATAATTATTAATTTTCTCTGATTAGATGTTTGTGAATATTGCTCAAAGATTCGTCTGAATCACGTCAGAACAGTCAACAACAAAATGAATGCAAAGCCCTTCAAAATGCCTAAAAAAGTGCAGTGTATTTTTCAAATGTATTTCCAGTACATACAAACATACTTATAAATAAGTTCAAATGTAAATATGCGCACATGTAATTGAAAATATGGCCAAACATATAGGTGGACTCTATGTTTAACTTTTTTTTTTGGGCATTTTCCCCCTCATGCCACAGGGAATTGTTACATTCCTGCATAAGTACACAACAACCACAACAACAAAAAAATGCATTTATTTAGCATTTTGGCCAATTTTAAACCAAAATTAAGTAAGTACACATTGTTTATTAGTACTTTTGTGGTTTTAGTGTTACATTTCCTCTGCTTTTTTTTTCATCATGCCACAAGGTTTGGCAATACATCGAGGCATTATGGGACAAAATGTATTTATGAGTACTTACATAACTTACTAGTGAATACGTATTTAAATGCGTTTGAACGCATTGTTAACTATGTTGACATTAGTTTACAAGTTAAAAACGTTTACTTCAGTGACAGCATTGTGCATCCATACAAAAGAATCTGGTCACAAACAGCAGAGACTTGCACCTTATTATTTGCATTAGTGTGCCCAAGCATTTGCAACTTGCTCAAAAAAATGGAAAACTGCTTTTTTGATGTCCACAAGTGACAATGATGTTAAGATGACTGCACATTAAAAAAAAACTGTCGAGTTCTAAAAGCGCTTTAACGTGTTATTGTTTTAGCTGCCACTAGATGTCAGCATTTGTTTTTATAGGTCGAAAATCAGTCACATGTGCCCCCATGTGGCAGGAGGGAGAGAGAGACTGGAGAGGAAAAAGCTTGGGAAGTTTTGCCACACTGCAGGGAAGAAAGGACAGCCGGTATATAGAAAGAGAGAGACATAAATAAGGGTAAGTTGTTTTCATATTTGTCTTTATTCATTAGAAGTCATGGTTATTGGCAACACATTCTTCTAATTCAGACTCACTGTGTGTTTTATTTCTCTTTTGGCCAACTTTTACCATGTGGATTTGCTGGTGTCGGAGAAGTTGTTTAAAAGGTTTAAGTTTGATGAATGTAAGCAGTGGTGGGCTTAATGTGTAGAATTAACAGTGCCTGTTACTTTTCACTGCTTATCTTTGGGTGAATTTCACAATGGATGTTGCTCTTGCTTTACCTACACAAATCATACTTAACTTTAAATAATGTTCACAGTTGCTCTGGGTTTTAAAAGCAAGTTCACTGCTCACTAATGGGCCACGTTTAAAATGTCCTTTTGTAAACATGTTTTGATGGTGGACACTGTAATAGGCCGAAGGATGTCTCGTTAGACCACGATGTAAGACAGAAATAAACTTGTGGATCAGAACAACATTTCAAAATACCAACCATTCCGGAGAGTATCCCCTCCCTTTTTACTGTCTTTTTTTTTGAAGGGCTGACAGGAAGTTTGAATCTCCAAAATATGTTTTCAGTTGGATTAATCACCTCACAATCATGTCCATATGTTGCTTTGTAGAGGTCCCAAAATATGATGAATTTTACATGTGGAGAATAAATATTGATCCATGTTCAAATGTAAGTTCTCAGCCAGAGATTGTCCTTTTAGTTTTTCATTAATTTTATTATTTATTTGTGCTATATTTCTAACAATTAACATGAACTCAATAAGTATTTGAACTAAATTGCTTGGCTTTTTTTTCCCATTAACACTTGTGGACCTCAATCATCTGTGTGTCCAAACGAATGAAACAAAATTTATATTTCAGACCACAATGTGGTGCCCACACGTGCATATACACACACACTTTGGATTTATGTGATGGGATTATTATTATTATTTTCGACGCATTCATCATATTTTCTATCTCTACCGTAATAATGCAAAAGTCTGTGGCTAATGGTTGCCCTAATTATGACATGCATGTTCTTGGAATGTGAAAGAATCTGGGATACCTTTTGAAAAAACACAAGGAAAACAAGCAGGCTCCCTAACTTCCAAAATGCGAGGTGGATGTAGGGGTATTTTGTCCCAAAATGGGTGTGTATTTGTCTTTGGAGTGCCTGCGTACAAGTAATAAATGACAAAATTAAGGGTGTGTGTATGGTGCCAAGTCGATGAAGTGATGTGTTTGTGACAGAAAATAGGATCACCATTTCTACTTGGTTTATCTTAGCTCAGGTGCACTTTTGCACTTGCTTATTCTTTCAAAAGTAAAATCCTCATTTTGGGCTCAGAACAGCTCTGACTCTGGTTGTCATGGTAATGCAAAGCTGCTCTTCTGAGGGTGGGGTGAGCGATAGCTCATTTGCATAAGCCCTTAAACTAGTTGATTTCAAAAGAGCTGTTAAAAGTCGATACGCATGTTGCAAATATAGATAATTGAGGTATGGTAAAATGTCTTTAATAATGCTTTTTGTGGGTTGTGGGTCACTATACTTTAAAATCTAAAACATTCACAACCCTAACCCTCAGCAATTACTTTGTGATAGACCACATTTGGTTGTCTTTGTGATTGAACATTAACTAAATGCTGCATAGACAACCTCACAATGATTCAATGATTGTGCCAAAAACATGGTCACTAAAGTTCAGTCGAGCAATTTCTTCTTCTCTGCATGGTGCTTCGAAGCTCAACCCATCCTATGTATAATCCACTCTGCAGTGAAATATGCTGAATAATTGAAGTCATCGCACTTAAACTGACAAAAAGCTTTGTTCTTTATTTTTTTTAACAAACCATTACAGTAGCAGAATGTCCAGTATCTAATGATTTAATTGCATTGTCAGAATGGCAGTGAATGTCATAGAAACCCTAAATAATTGAGCGGAACTGTTCTAGAGTTACACATAAGGTTAGATAGCATTGATAAAATAGTTTGCATGAATTTTTAATATGTATAGTTTTGTATTATTTTATGTGCTCTTGTTTTGTATGGACCGGTGTCTGCAATAAACTATTACGGCATTGGATGAATGTTATTGCATATACAAAGCGTATGGGGTTTGCATTAAGGCCCAATAATTTTGTCCAGAGCAACAAATGCTATGTGAGAACTTCCTCGGAAGGTGTTATTTGGACTATGCCAGCTGACAATAATTATAATTTCTATTTTGGACACAGCAGAACAGTTAGCCGTTAGCTTGGACCTAATGACGGAAAACTAATTTATTTCCCGTGAGAGCCACCCTGCTCTTGTTCTTTATGTAACCAAATGACTACACACAAAAAAATCTCTTGCTCTTTGACAGATTGTGTTGACTCTTTCCAGGATGTGCATGGAGACAGTTAAGAAAAAAGAGGCAGCTTCCTTTTCCTGTGTCCTCCCATATTATCTCTAGTGTGGGTGAAGTGATGACACTGTAACAGTTGGCTATATTAGCCTTTTGTTGTTTCCAGTCAGTCTGCACTGAAGTCAAGATCAATGCTGCTCACAGATCTTATACATTCTTTACGTGTGTTTTCAGTGGATGGCATTCCATAAGGCCTTATGGTATTTACAAGGACACTAGAAAATTCAGTTCAGTAGAGAAATGTGGAGTGTTATTTTTTCCTAGTCACAGCTAGTTGGTGTGTTTGTCCAAGTGCACTTCTGTGGTTTCACTTGTGGGCTTCTCTGGGTGTGGCACCACTCTGCAAATGTGCCTTGAACACTGGAGTTACTGTAGCTGGCTGAAACGGGGCTGAAGTATATTGCTGTCTTAAGGTGTATTTGTGGTGAATGTGCACTGGTCATTGGTTCTAAATTCAACATTATATATTTCCCTCAAGCCTTAGTTTTCACCCTCACTTTCTTTTCAATACCATGATTTAATAGTTTTACATTTTAAAAATGCAGTTTATGCCCACTTTCCTGCAGTCATGGCAAGAAAGAAAGTGCTGAGAACTGGTACATGTGTTGTTTTGAATTTAAGTAACATATGCAAGGGGTTTTGCTCCTTTTTTTATTGCTATAGAATTAAGCAAGAGACAAGAAGTGAACAGAGAAAACTAAGAGTTCATAGTAAAGTGACAATATGTAATATTTAGACCATTATTCGTTTTGAAAACCCACTATAAATATTTGCCCAAGCTTTGTAGCTTCCGCACTATCATGGATTGAAACCAATGGCGAATTTTATTTGTATTTGTTCATGCTTTGGCTCGCTTAGCGCATGGTTCCAAATTATGGTCTCTCTGTGACACCATAGTGAGCACGCTGCAATCGAGTAACACCAGTAAACTGCAACGCAGCACGTGATACATATTATTCCCACAGTGATAAATGCAAAAACCAAATAACTGGTTGTGGGCCATTCCATGCCAAATCACACGCACAAAAAGAAATATGAAAAAAAGAAAATTTGAACCAAGCCAATTTTTACATGATACATGGCTGCTTGGTTAGCACGCCCGCTTCACAGTTAAGGGACTTGAGTTCCATTCTAGCTGGCTCCAGCCTTCCTGTGTGGCGTTTGCATGTTCTCCCTCAGCCCGCATGGCTTCTCTCCTGGCACTGCAGTTTCCTCCCACATTCCAAAAACATGCATGGCATGTGTCTTGGTCACACTAAATTGTCCAGCCTTGCCCTCTTTTGCCAAAAATGTCAACATTCGATCGTCTGTAGCCCCCAAAGCCCCAATTGACCTAAACTTTTTTGATTTAGTGTTGAGGCATCACTACCAACAAGTAAACCTAGTTTCATTAAATCAAAATTGGCTAAACCCACTTGATGATTTTGCATGAAATGACCCCAAATTATTTTCAGCTACATCCCAGAAAATGTTTCTGCAACTTATATTGGACTGTGCTTCACCACAATAAATAGAATTCTGTAGTCAGCCTTTATCCAGACAAACAGTTTCAACACACACATGCAAAACGTGATACATTATCCTGATTCAACTAAATAGCTTTAGCAAAAGACTTTTTTTCTGAGCTACCCTCACAAATAAACAATCACAAAAGAGTTTGAATTGCTATTGTTTTATGTTTTATTGTTTAAGCAGACTTTTCAGGTTGTAAGGCACCAGCTTGGCCTTGTATGTTCAAAAAGGTCTATTTTATATCCTCGATGAGTAGTCAGCCTAGAATGAAAACCACAGACTGCAACCCCAAACATGCAAGGCTGCTGACACCCAGTCTCACACCCAGTTTAAGACAGACGTACAAAAATAAGTTATTCCCGTTCATTGCTTGATGTTTACTACTCTCCTCACGTCCTTATATATTTTCATATCATCACAGCCATCAAAACACTTTCCTTAATGAGGTCCTCTATTACATGTTCTATTTAAATCATTGTTTACAGTGTTTTCTCTGCATGGGATAAAAATAGCAACCATGATTTTGCACTGCTTTTTATTTCAGTTCTCTTGGGGGGGGGGTGCAAGAGCTGTCTAATCTACGTATACATAACCTTTAATTTAGCTTTGCTATGGGTATATGAACTGGCTTCAGCAAGCATCTTCTGTACATTTGTTTTAAGTCTTTGTGAGATTTGATAAACAGTCATGTTCCATGAATTGTCTTTTAGATATACAGTATTTCATTGAAATTTCACAAAAAAAACATGCAAATGCATTAAATAGAATGGATTCAGATTGTTCCACTTTGAAATATATCAAGATCCCTATGGAATCATCTTTTATTGGAGGGATCTTTGAACAAAATGCCACGTTTATATTACTGACAAATTTTTCAACTTATTAGATCCCAGCCATATCCTATTGAATGTAAATATACAGAATCCCCCCACAGCACACACATATGTCAAGTTAATCAGAGCGAAGTCTCTGAGTCGGTGCACATATCGCTTGAAGAAAAAGTCACATGACCCATATGGCCTTTGCATTAATCAATCACTACTTGTTACTGAGGCGATGAACTTCATAAGATAGCGCATCTGTCAGCGAGATCCAGCTCTGCGTAATGAATCACACATCTTCTGAAGTTCAATTCTTCCCTCAAGTCAGGGTGATAGGGCTCTTGATGGAAGAAGAAAGAATTCCACCTTGTGGAACCATTTTGATCTCATATCAGTAAATAAGCTATTTTCTTTGTTTTACGTCTTTTGTCTTCCACAGGGTGCAAGTCGCTTTAACTAGGGTGAATAACACTTTGCTCCACAGTCAGCACGCTGCAAATCAAAGGGTGGGTTTGATCCCTGTGGGATTTCGAGAAGGCTAAATTGATAATGACATGTGTTTCATTTGTGGAATTATTAGGCTATTTCATTTTTGCTCATTAGACCTCCTCATGCTTTATACTATGATTTTTTTGCCAAATAGGAAGCTTTGCATAAAACTTTTAAGTAGTTGATATGTTATCAATTTCACATTCTAGCTACAGTATATATCCAACTACAGT
Organism: Hippichthys cyanospilos; assembly: GCF_059441005.1. NCBI lineage: Eukaryota > Metazoa > Chordata > Actinopteri > Syngnathiformes > Syngnathidae > Hippichthys > Hippichthys cyanospilos. The sequence goes on along the minus strand of NC_142372.1, from coordinate 19,841,008 downwards.
GGGGACACTCAATCCAAAAAAAGCCAAAACTGTGTTGTTGACCATTGTCATGACCATGCTTCAAAATAAAAGCTTACTATAAATAACTTTTTTAGGTACAGATTATTTTGAAGCAATTACTGGCTTTCTTACATAGTTTGGCTGCTTTACTATGCCGGAAGAAATTGACAGGCTGCCACATTCTCCCTGTGTATTTCATTGCACTTTTGGCCCATCCCTTTTACTTCCTGCCAGGTAAATGTGACTGTAAATCCCAGCTGGATCATTTTATTCTTTGTTTAGTGATATCACTAAAAAAAAAAAAAGAACAAATAAAAAGAACGGGGACACACTGACCTACAGTATCTCCATATATGCCAGTTTTTAGCACAAAAGGTCCTTATGAGCAGTTTACAAAGCAAAAGAAATTGCTGGAAAAAAATGTATCACTTTATATATCCATTGCTGCGGTTGAGCAGAAAAAGGACATCTATATTTTCACACCAATGTAAGCTTCATTTTGCCTCTGATCTGTGGTGGGCATTCTGTCGAGGGTGTTTTCCTTTGACATGCGTCGAGTGCACCTGACAATTAGATGAGGAAAAGTCCTCTGAACTTCACACGTGCTGGAACACACATGTAACAATCGGTGCAAATACCAATTTGAATCACAGAAATGGCTGGAGCCCGTTCCAGCTCTCTTCGAGCAGTAGTAAACGTTTGCCAGCCAATCACAGGGCACACATAGACAACCATTCTCACTCACAAACACAACTAAGTGCAATTTGGATAGTCCAAGATACCGACCCTGCATGCTTTGATGGATTGGATGATTTAAGGTTGAATGTTGACACATAATTATAGTAATTTAAAAAATTAATTATAGTAAATTATATTAATTTAATAATTCACCTTCATCTCATTCTGGTCACCAGTTTGGTCATTTTTGTCAACCAGTACTTGTCACAAGTCAAACAATGTCCCGGTAGTTGTGTGGTGAAAAGCACACCCAAGCCAATCCCAAAAGTGCTTAATGGTGTTGAGGTCAGGACTGCCGGCAGGACATTCCATCCTCTCCACTTCCATATTCTTGAAGTTGTTTATATGTCGCTCTGTGGGGGCGAACATTTTCATCTTGGAGGATGGAGTTCAATCCGTGATTGTGAAGTGGCGGGATTTCCACGGTTGCAGAATCTCATCTCGCTATCTCTGCATTGAGATTGCTTTCACAGATGACAAACCCCATTTATCCAGTCAGGGAGGTGCCACCCCGATGCCTCCTCCAAAAGATTTGGCTCTATCAGTTCAGCTATCAACATACAGTAGTGTTCACAGCATCTTCTCCACAGTTTGGCCCTAAGATCCAACTGCTGTAGGCAGAATCTGGACTCATTGCTGAAAATAACATTCCTCCACATTTTCAGACACCAGAAGCTCAACAGCAGTCAATGGCAACAGCAAAATATGCCATTCGCCACTAGCAAAAAGATTTTGCTTTTTTTTTATTTTTTATTTTTTTCATGAGCCAACCCACATACTCCGCTCTGCTGCTCATTCCACAAATGGATCTTGTTTACAAATGTGCCACCATTTAACAGACATAAACAAGCATTTCTACTGTGTGATGTTTCTTGGCAAGAAGTGTTATTACAATGAAGACATAATCCAGCACCAATACCTATTTGGAGGGTGGCGGGGGGTTAATCAGGAGAATCCAGTCACATATGAGCATAGAACATGTGGAAATTGTTGTGGCTGGAAGGGAAAGGCTCTTATTCAGGGATGGAATGTGAAATTTCTATTTTTTTATATTTACTAATACAGTACTTAATACATGCAATAATGAATGTTTGTGGTATGAATTAATTCCTTTAATTTCTCAAATAGTTTTTGCAACATTATTAGGTCCAAACTGATTCTGAACTGCCCCAGTTTCTTTGTCAAAGTAGTGTGCTTTTGCATCACATATTTGTTTCATATTTTGTTTGATATGGTTTCTTTCCAAGTAACAATTATGTCAGATAAATCCCCATTGAAGTTTAGGTGAAGCGTTTGCCAAATCATCCTAAAATGAACCCTGACAAACCTAATTGTGTACATATACTATAGATGTTCAGTTAAATGCTTGTCTAATGCCACAATCTTCTCAATATGAGGTGCAAATCCGATCTCTATAATTTTTTTTTATCATCTGGGGTGTTTGATAAAAACAGCTCATTTGTTCTTGACAGCATAAGTAAGCAATAATTGCTTGTTAGCTGTCTGCTGCCAGTTACTAAAATGTACCCTCTGCTTTTTTTTTTTTTTTTTTGTCAAAAGGAACCAAACTTCTTCTCCAGACTTCACAATCAAAATACATTTTTATTTTTATTTTATCAACACGAAACAAATGTGCTGCTGACATTGTTGTGGATAATAAGACAGACAAAAGCTGTGCATTTAAGACATTAATTCCCAAAGAAATATTTTTCCATTCTGTGTAAGATTGCCAGGTACCGATGGCCAAATGAAGCTTCATGAAGCAGTGAGGCTTTGAAGCCAATTGGTTTGCAGATGCTCAATTGTGAAATTAAGTAATCTAGAAGCCTAAAAAGTTGACTGTGTTGAAAACTCTCTGTCTATTTGATTAAGAAAATTGCATGAGTGTGCTTGTTTTAACTATAAGAACAAAATTTATCAAGGGCCACAAGGATCATTTGTTATTATTACAGTAATAGCTTTTCCACATTTATTTTTACTTTACCTTACAGGAGGGCTTAAAAATGGCTAGTGAATTAAGAATTGATGAATTAGAACTAAATTAATGGATTACTATAGAAACTGTACTAATCTATACGCATTTAAGTATTAAAATACGAATCAACTAATTTAGGTAATGAAGTACTAAAGTAATGATTACGTTAATACTGCATATGAGAGTAATTGACTATTTATTTACCTAAAATAATTGATTACCTTAGTTCATGCATTTAGTACCAACCATTTTTATACACTGGCTTAGCCGAACATTTGGGGATGAAAAGTAAACAGAAGTACTGTACTATATGTGCCTGGGACTGAATGTTTGGACACTTAACAAAACATGAAAATATGTCTTTGAAATTGAATAAGTTCATTTTATTGCAGTGGCCCTAACACTTTCAAAGTCATATATGTGCATTGTGCAGTATTCTCGTCCAATAAAACACAAGGTGCAATGTATCTTTGTTGTCATTACAAATAATGCACTAGAGACTTTTCCCCCCCATCTCAGCTGGTGCTTTGATAATGCTTTTTTTTTTCATTATGTTGTCTGCCTTTTAAATATTTCACTGTCTATGCCTTGCTGCTGTAACCAATATTTTTTTTCATCTCTGGTATCTGTTATGCCTTGTCTCATCTATTGGTATGCTGTAGGACAATTACCGGTATATCAGACTTTCTTTTGGTTGCCTTTTTACATACTTAATTGGCTGGCAACCAGTTCAGGGTGTCCCCTAAAGCTATAGCCCAAAACCAGCTGGGATAGGCACCAGGAAATCTGTGACCCTTGTGAGAATAAGTGGCTATGAAAATGGATAGATGAATTCTACTGCATACCAGCTAAATAGCATGTATTTTGGTAGTTAAACAATGATGAGTACCTTTTAAAATACAGTGTTGTGCATTAACACGAAAAAGATGCACAAAGTGTGTAAAATCCTTACATTTCATTGTAATACAGACTTGATAGCTCTCAAGCATATAATAAGTGAGAGCAGCATATTTAGCCAAACACAAGTGAAACATACCGTAATGAACACATGATGTGAAACTGCCTAATGTAAGCAACTGAATTGGTGAAGTGAAGCTATCCAAAAATGCAGACAATACTCTCACGACACTTTTGCAAAACATTGTCATCCTAATAGTCCAGTATGTGACTTTTGATACCTGCCAGATGCACGTTTCCTCCGGCAGTTACGATAAATAACTTGAAGTTAGAGCCACTGTATTTAGTGTACTTCACGCAGTCTGCATGCCTTCTTCTGCAGTAAAGCCCATCATAGTTTCAACTCACCGCAAGAGCCAACATGATGACTGTCTTCATGGTATAAATCAGTGCCTGATTTCAAAAGCAGAATATTTGGCATGAAGCCTCTGAGGAGGCATTATCCTCTCACCATCCCTTCAATGGGCTTCCCAGCAAAACCACTAACTTAATTTTACTCAACCTCTGTCAGAGTGATCAAGTGTCAAAAGAAATAATCTTGTTTGAGGTGAAAATCATGTCGCAAATTAATGTTAGCCCTCATGCCGTCTTGATCAGTACTGTTTGCTAGCATAGTTTAGCCTAGAAGGCTAGCAGGGATTCAAGACAAGGCAATGCAATTTTATTTATATAGTGCATTTAACATGCAAGGTAATTATATGCGCTTTTCATGGTTGAAAGTAGAGTCTCTTTAACCTTACTTAACTCCGAAATACATTACCTCTCCTTGTGTACCCTGTGCCTGCATTTGTATGTGAGACCACTGCCATATACTGCATGGCTTTCACTACTGATGGACTCCGGCTTTTGCACTGTTCACCAGCCAGATGCTGCATTGGGGGGACAATGCTGGACCGAGGCTGCTTTAGAGACAGTCAGAGAAGTGCATGATCAGAGTACTATGAAGACCTCCTCAATCCCACCAACGCGTCTTCCTCTAAGAGAGCAGAGTCTAGAAGCTGGGATGGGCTCTCCCAACTCTGGGGCTGAAGTCACTTAGGTGGTCAAAAAACAAAAAACTTCTTGGTGGCAAGCCCCCAGGGGTGGATTAGACCGCCCGGAGTTTCTAAAGGCTCTGGATGTTGTAGGGATGTCCTCGCTGACACGTGTCTGCAACATCGCACAGACATCAGGAACAGCACCTCTGTTTTGGCAGACTGGGGTGGTGGTCCACCTTTTTAAAAAAGGGGACCAGAGGGTGTGTTCTAACGATAGAGCGATCACACTCCTCAACCTCCCTGGTAAAGTCTATTCAGGGGTGCTGGAGAGGAGGGTCCGTCGGGAAGTCGTCGGGAAGTCGAACCTCGGATTCAGGAGGAGCAGTGTGGTTTTCGTCCCAGTCGTGGAACAGTGGACCAGCTCTAACCCTCAAGGGTTAGAAGGCCTCCTTGACGGTGCATGGGAGTTTGCCCATCCAATCTACAGTTTGTGTGTTTTATAGACTTGGAGAAGGCATTCGACCTTGTTCCTCGGAGACTTCTGTGGCGAGTGCTTCGGAAGTACTGGGTACAGAACGTCTAGATAGGGACTGTTCGGTCCCTGTACCACCGATGTCAGAGTTTGGTCTGCATTGCCGGCAGTAAGTCCAATGCGTTTCCAGTGGGGGTTGTACTCAGCCAAGGTTTCCCTTTGTCACTGATTCTGTTCATTACCTTTATGAACAGAATTTCTAAGTGCTGCCCAAGCGTTGAGGGGGTTGGGTTTGGGAGTCTCAGCATTGCATCGCTGCTATTTGCAGATGATGTGGTGCTGTTGGCTTCTTCAGACCGTGATCTCCAACTCTCATTGGAGCGGTTCGCAGCCGAGTGTGAAGCAGCTGGGATGAAGATCAGAACCTCCAAATCTGAGAACATGGTCCTCGGTCGGAAAAGGGTGGAGTGCCCTCTCTGTGTCGGGGATGAGGTCCTGCCCCAAGTGGAGGATTATCTTGGGGTCTTGTTCACATGTGAGGTTAGAATGGAACAGGTGATCGTCCCGGCGGATCGGTGCAGCGTCTACTATAATGCAAACTCTGTACCGGTCTGTCATGATAAAGAGAGAGCTGAGCCCAAAGGTGAAATTCTCTTTTTAAAACTCAGTTTGACCTTTTATACCATTCCAGGAAATTGTCAGCTCCAAGTTTCACATACTGCCTATCCTCTCGCTCCCCATTATTACAGCCTAAAATTGTCACCTACCACATACTGTGGGTCTCAAACTCCAGTCCCCGAGGGCTGCAATCCTGCATGTTTTTGGTCCTGCTCTCTAAAACACACGTGATTCAAATGATAAGCTCATTAGCAAGCTCTGCAGGAGCATGAAAATGATCCTTATAATTTGAATCAAGTGTGTTTTAGAGAGCAAAATTGAAAACATGCAGGTTTCCGTTCCTCTAGGATTGGAGTTTAAGACCTATGCTCTAGCATATCATTGCTGACTTGTAGCCTTCTTGTGAAATGGTGGCTAGCCACCAAGCATCCAGGACGCCATCCATCTGGGCACTTCATTGTACTCAACATTCATCAGTCCTGCCTCCTTGCAATTTCGGCATACACCTTATGCATGAAAGCCTTTAGAGGCTCCCTCATGCTGCTCATTAGTGACTTTTCACAGCTGCTCTTCGTTCCTGAATTTATATTGCAGTCCAGTCAAGGCTATCTATAAGAGATACTGAAGACAAAGAAAATAACCTAAGTCAAAACTTGTCTTCTACAAAAGGAGAATGATTTTTCCTTTCAAAATCAAACGATTCTGAATAGAATCTCTCTACAATCACGTTTATTTCTTTCTCAAGCAGATGGTGTGTGGTTTACAAACTTAGAAAAAGGAAGTAATTAAACTCTCCCAGCAAGCTGGGGATTTTCCTCTCTCCCAACTGGTTGGGGATCTTCCACTATCATACAGTAGTGGTTCCACTGGCTCAGTTCTTTATCTAAACATAACTGATTCAACCAGCTCGATTCCTCTTGCATTCAGCTGTTTCTCCATTAACATACAGTCAACATTCCAATACCTTCATATCACATTCGGAGGGTGGACCTAGGAGTATGTGTAGACAGGTAAGAGTTGGAACATGTTCTTTATTTATACAAAGGGAAATCGTAAATGGCTGGCTTGCAGTTGGAGGTTTGCGAGAGAGGAGGCAGGCAGACAGAATCGAGCCAGGGCTGATTGTCCATTCGGTGGAAGGCGGAAGCGTGGGCAGGCAGGGAGGACAGGTCTCCATACCGGAGCAGCTGGTATTAGGATGGTGAGGACCGGCAGAGTTGAGGCATGACCACGCAAAGCAAGACAACAGGTGTGCGGATAGTAGAGGCATTGGGCAGGTAAAGCAGGACGACAGGCAGATAGATAATCGGGGAAAGGCGGGCTAAGCCGCCCGACAGGCAGGTGATGAGATGATGATGGCAAGAAGATCTAACGAATACTGATTGATTGGGATGTGGAACTGGTTGGTGAGGGAGGATGAGCTAGCTAGGCGGGCAGGACGTGACACCATTTTACTGACCAAATACCTAATATTCAATGCATGGGTTTTTGTGCTTAAACGAGAACGTGCATTTCTCCATCAATCACAAATAAATCAATTAACTGTGATATTTTATTTAAATATCTGGTGATCTAGGTCCTTTTGAAAGGCATTTGAACTTCCCCAAGAAAATATATGCATGGTAATTTGTAACAGTAGAAACTACATATTCCAATGGGACACACTGTTACTTAATTAATTGGTAGTCCATGTTTGCTCAAGTTCTGATGCAGACATTCATACTTTTCAGTCTGGGAACACTGAAATTGATTTTCACAAATCAGATTTAAGTCATTCAATTTGATATGTGTCTGACTTTGGCTGTGTAAATGAGATTTCCAACTGTTTTGGGTGTCAGAGCATGAATTTCAATGTGGCAATCCAATTTGCTCTTTCACTGAACACTACTGGATATATCTTCTACACAAACACTTGTATTCTGTCGCAGCACACCAGAGTCAGTTTCATCTGGAAAAATGTATTGGTTGGATCACTTGAGTAAAAGAGGATTTAGTTCAAGACATCTGCAATGAGAAAGATGTGTGTATGGCCTGTCAAATATGTAGTTGCTGATATAATATTAGCCAGTTGGAGAAGTCCATCATGCATATGTGTCCCTGTCACTGTCTTTACATGTGGGCAATGCATTTTTGGTCTGTAAATGCATATAGATCAGTTTAAAGGATTAGCCTGCTTTTTTTTCCTTGGGGGAGTATTAGTCCCCTCATATCTAAAAATACATACATACATACATACATACACAGACAGCATATTTGTCTTTTGTTGGGCAGAGTTTGACTGGCATGCAACCCGCCCCTTCTAGCAGGGATTAGCAGCAGAATGCAAATAGCAGATATAACACAAATGCATCTGCAGGTGTTTGGAGGTACTCATGGTACGGATATGGAGCACACATCAGTCTGTCATCAAGATACCTCCACCTCAAAGACAGGAAATGTGAGGAGGAAGACGAACTGATAAATGATATTCATAGCTGTAGATCACTGGAACAGACTTCCTCTGACACGCTTCTAATATTCTTATCAGTTTAGGAGGATAAAAATACCACATGATAAGGTTGGATTGTTAATTTCCTTGCATCTGCGTGATCGTCTGCGTTTCGCAATTAGCTCTCGTTGGAGGACTAATGAGGAAGGAACAAGAGTGGAAGTTATTGTTTTATCTTGGGAACAGCTTGTATATCTTGATGCAACCATATTTCACCATATTGCATGGGTTCAATTCAAATGATCTATAGGTGGAAAGCACAAAGGTAAACAGCCCAGTGCACTAAGCCATTCGAGGCACGGCTGGATGAGTTTGGTGTTGAAAAACCCGAGAGTCCATTAAACACTTTAGTGAAACTGACCCTCTCATCTAACATCTTGTATAAAGTCTTCTTTTAAGGGGGACCAATTCCAATTTATATTTCAACTTTCAACCTTCTGGCGTTTCATTGCAGCTATTGTTATAGCGTATGTTGACAATGATAAAAAGACACAAAGTCAGGTGCATGTCACAAAGTAGTTGCAGCGTGATGAACAAAACTGTCTGGGGGAAATCTTGAAAGGCACACCAAAATCTTCCTCCAAATAGTGTTGCATTAAATATGGAAACTGAATAATTGATAGGTGAATAAATTATGAATCATACAGAATGTTCAAACACCTTAATGGTACCATCACCACCACTTTTAGTTGATGTCAGCAATCTGTACAAATTCACCCAACTTAATAAAAGTGATAGATAACTATGGTCCATGCT